>NC_080163.1:20443185-20743185 GCF_950295315.1 Erinaceus europaeus | reverse complement strand
CTCTTTCCTTGTCTATCCCCTCTATGCTCTCAATTTCTCTCTGTCATATCAAATAAAAATAAAAAGAAAAGGAAAAATGGCTGCTGGGAGGAGTGGATTTGTAGGGCAGACACTTGAGCCTCAGCTTAACACCTTGGTGTTAAAAAATAAAAAGTAAAATAAAATAAAAGCTCATTCATAGTCCCATAAACAATATTACCTTAAAAAACTTTTTAAAAACTTTTATTTGATTAAAAAGATGTCATGTAAAATCATGCATCACCCTTTCATGGCTGAGTCTCTAGAGGTCCCAGGTCCCAGATTCTGTCCCTTGCATCACCATAAACCAGAACAAAGTAATGCTCTAATCTAGGCTGGTCTCTCATGGTCTCTCTCTTTCTCTCTCTCTCTCTCTTTCTTTCTCCCTCCCTCCTTTCACTCCCTCTACCTCTTTCTCTCTCTTCCCCTCTTTCATCCCCCCTTTCCCCACTCCCTCTTCATCTCCCTTTCCTTTCCTCTCCCCTCTGCTTCTCTTTTATTACTATAAATAAGTAAATCTCAAACAAAAGTAAAAAGCATCACTTGCCTATTATTAGGAGCATGTCTCACTCAAATCACAAATAAGGCCTACTTATTCAATGTTCATAGTCAAGAGGAGAATCAGAATTGAAGAGCTACAATTAAATTAGTAAAATTCAAATCCATTTCATGATCTTGTGGGAGGAACATCTCCTTGCAGCCTTCTGGGTAAACTTCTCAGTTCTTTTGCTTGATTTCCAAATGGCTGCAGATAGGGGTGGTTTTCTTTGACAGTCAACTAATAAGGCTTTGCTTCATCCTTTCAGCTGCCTTGTGATTTGTGAACAGGATCAAAACACCTGAAAAAGATTCATATACCCAAGGAGACTTGCAATTTCTTTTTATGTAGGTTATTTTGAAAATGGACTAAGCTCGTGGTCTGGGAGGTGGCACTGTGATAAGGCTTTGGACTCCCAAGCATGAGGTCCTGAGTTAGATCCCAGCAACACATGTGCCAGAGTGATATCTGGTTCTTTCTCTCCACTTCTATCTTTCTCATTAATAAATAAATAAAATCTTTAAAAAAAGAAAGAAAATGGACTAGGCTCTTTGCTACTGTCTAATTCTAAATACTCTCTCACTAAATAAGTAACATATCCTTAAGCTTCTCTAGGTCTTTACTGATGCACCCCAACGAGGCAATGAATTCCTACAAACTGAACACATGTATGGATAAAGGCATGAGTTAAGAAGAATAGGGAAGCCATCAAGAGAGGGGATTGGATATGGAGCTCTGGGAGTGGACATTGTGTAGAAATGTAGCCCTCTTATCCTCTAGTCTTGTCAATATTTCCATTTTACAAATAATTTTTTTAAAAAAAGAAGACTGTAGAGATGGATATGTTCAAATAAGTTGCATGACACCCGTTTAGAAAAGTACAGAGAAACATTCCTGGAGGACTAGAGAGAAGAAATGATGTCAGAAAAATCTAAATAACTATCAAGGAAACAAAGTACTTTCAAGGAACATTAGGACTCAGGATGTAAATGTATCAATGAAGAAAAGACAGAAGAAAATTTCCTTATGTATTTTTTATTCTGATGCTATATCAGTGTTTAGTACTAACTTTTATATTTTACAGTGTTCTCCTACTTGGTCCTGGGGAAGTGTGTGAGTTGCCTGACACTATCCATATTTGGGGGACATTATTCATTCTTTTCTCTTTTGGATTTCCTTATCCAAGGCACTCTGTTTAATTAAATACCTTATTGTTCCTCTTTGTGAAACTACTGCCTTTATTAGTTACAGGGTTGCCTGAAGTCAAAAGCTCTTTTATCCTTCTGCGGGCATACATGACATCTTTGAAAACTTATCGCAACACATTTTTTCTCTTTCAGCTCAGCTTAAATCAATGATTCTTGTCATACATTATTATTATTATTACTATTATTAATTATTATTTGCCTCCAGGGTTATTTTTGGGCCTTGGTGCTGGCACTAGGAATCTACTGCTCCTGGTGGTCTTTTTTTTTCTGATAGGACAGATAGAAATGGAAAGATGAGGTAGAGAGAGAGAAAGAGAAACAGAGAGAGAGAGAGAGAGAGAGAGAGAGAGAGAGAGACCTGCAGACCAGTTTCACTACTTGTGAAACACCCTGGCTGTAGTGGGGAGCAGGGATTGAAACTGGATCCTTGCGCAGGTCCTTGTACTTAACCATGTACTTAACCATGCTCTTAACCTGGTGTGCAACCACAGACCCCCCAAAATAGATACTTACTCCCCATATTATAGAGAAGGGAAGTCTGAGATGAGGTGCCAGCATGACCCAGGGAAGACTTTACAAGCTGGTTCACTTCTTCTTGTACTTTCTCACACAGAGGAAGACTGCTGGACCCTTGTGGGGTGTATTTATGCAAGAATTCCATTCATGAGGGCTCCACCCTCATCACCTTAACTCCTCCTAAAATTATCATGTTGGACTGGTAGGATTTCACTGGAAAAAACTTGGATGGGGAGGCAGATGGACACAAACATTCAGACCATGGCAATTTTGATGAGAACAAAAACAATGTAAGGAAACTCTATTAGATTTTCTTTAAAAAAAAGCACCACCAGTTGTCAGACTTTTAAATATATTTCTCTCTTCCATTTCATGGTTAAGGGCCATGTGGCCATAAAGAGCTATGTTTTAAACAGGCTTGGTGGACCCCTGTGTCCTCTAACATCTATGTTAACAAGGTTGAACTCAAACTAATAAGCAGGAAATGTGCATAATGGGGCCAAAAGTAATTTGGTCTCTGACCTTGTGTATTAATTGCTATTAGCTATGTCTTAGTCATAGTTTTTAATCTACTGCCATTTTACAAGAAAAAGACCTGCTTTCAGTCAATAGAAAGGTTATATCCATAACATCGATGACATTAGTCCCTAATGACTGGGATTCTAATTTAATTTATGTACTACTTTAGCACAGGAAGTTAACTAATGAGTCAATTTATTTCCAACAAATAATTGTAAAACACAGATGTGCAGCAAGGTTTTTGGATTGAAAGAGAAAGAAAAGGAAGGAAGGAAGGAAGGAAGAAAGAAAGAAAGAAAGGAAAGAAGAAAGGAAGGCAAAGAGGAAGAGAGAAAAGAAAGAGAAAGGAAGGAAGGAAGAAAGGAAAAAGAAAGGGAAAGAATACTACCTCTGTTCATTCTTATTGTGTAACTGTTGTTTTATTAATGATATGGATGTAAAATCTTTTTTCATGAGATTATCAAAACAGAAGGCAGATTAAGGAAATGGTAGTTAGGAACTAAATTTCCTGGAATTACTCATTAAAGTAGAGGAGCAGAGCTGAGCTACTCAGGGAGTCCCATCTCTTGTAAGATGGGGAGTGGTTTCCCTAGGCTGTTAGCAGGTGGCCTGTGGGTGACAGGGAACTGCTAGAATCTCCTGTTTCCCTGCTGCAATTCTCAATTGGCTGCAGAGTTTTCTGTTTTGAAAATAAGCCTTGCTTCTAGAAATCCTTATCATGGGCATCCTGTGTTTTCAGAATGGGTTCTTGGTAGTAGGAACTTAGGACACGCATTCAGAGGATACTCGAAGTGTGAGGAGAAAAGTATGAATGTGGATTTTATATAACCTTAAGACTTAATTATTCAAGGGGACTTAATTTTTCAAGGGATGGGAGATGACTCACTTCAGCACTTTGTCATGTGCCAAGACTAGCTTTCAAGCCCCCAGTAACACCCAGGAACATCATGGGTGACACAGGAGGAATCTGAGAATGATGTAATGACACTCTTGTGTCTTTCCTTCCCTGTCTTTCTATTTCTCTCTGTTTAAAGATAGAAAGGAGAATGTAAAGTTCACCTTTAGTTGTGGAATTGTGATCACACAGGTATGAGGTCACAAAGTACCAATAATAATAAAATAAATGATTCTTCTAGCTTTGTGTATGTGTGGAGATAGGACCTTGTGTGTGTACAATTTCACCACTCCAGGGCACTATTTCATTCAGAGAGACATAGAGATAAATATTAACAGAGAGAAAGAAAGACAGTTTTGAAAGATATCTTAACACCTTCCATTGTGGTGCAGGGGCTTAAAGCTAGACAGCTCACATAGCAAGGAAAGTACCTCACCTAGTGGACTCTGGCTCATCTTTTAATTTTTTTCATCCCAAAACACGGACTTTGGAGTCTGAATTGTAATTTTTTCCTATTAAATAATTTAATAGCTTTGTATCCTTAGGAGATATTATTATTATTATTATTACTTATTTTTAATATTTATTTATTCTCTTTTTGTTGCCCTTGTTGTTTTACTGTTGTAGTTATTATTGTTGCTGTTATTGATGTTGTCATTGTTGGATAGGACAGAGAGAAATGGAGAGAGGAGGGGAAGACAGAGAGGAGGAGAGAAAGATAGACACTTGCAGACCTGCTTCACTGCCTGTGAAGCGACTCCCCTGCAGGTGGGGAGACAGGGGGCTCCAATAGGGATCCTTATGCTGGCCCTTGTGCTTTGTGCCACCTGTGCTTAACCCACTGCACTACCGCCCGACTCCCCCTTAGGAGATATTATTGATAAAAATGGCTAGTGTGTGTGTGTGTGCGGGAAAGAAGGTGGGAGAGGGAGAGAGAGAGAAAGAGAGAGAGAGAGAGAGAAAGAGGTGCAGAGAGATAGAGAGAGATAGAGAGAGAGGGAGACAGAGGGGGGATTTAGATGACAAGTCTAAACTTGTCTAGCACACAAGCATTTCTGAATACATCAATATATGCAGTTCCTTTCCATCTTTAATTAATCTCATCTCCAGCAAGCGGCTCCTTCTGACCATGCAAAGCTGTTTGTAACGTATTTGCTCTGAGCAAACAATGCATTTTCCAGGTTACTGACAATGTGAATAACAGGAGCTCTGAATCAAAGTAGCATTTATACAAGATTAGGAAGGTACAGACTCAGAGCTGAGAGGAAATAGATTAATTTCAGCTTCATGTTTTATGACTTTATTGGGGTGACATTGTACAAACGGGCTGCCAAGCTAACAAATTAAGTGTTTGTGTCAAGAGATGGATTTCAAATCTCATCTCTCTCTGTCTCATTAGGTGTATTCCCTTCACTGCTACACCTGACTCTGCTTTTGAGTAGAGATTTGATTGTTTTTGTTTCTCTGGAACAGAGTTTCTTTCTTTGGAGGACTATTCCACTCCCCCACCCCCCACCCCCAAATTTAAGAGAATATGAAGTTAAATAAGGTTAACTGAAGAGTCTTAAAGGAAATAATGATGAAGGAGGCTTGCAGGTGGCTTATCTGATAAAGCGCATACATTACCATGTGCAAGGACCTGGCTTCAAGCCCCAGGCTTGAACATATGGGAGTGCCTGCATGGAGGAAGCTTCATGAGCTATGGGGCAGTGCTGTCTGTCTCTTCTTCTCTGTCTTTAAGCCTCAGTCAGAAAAGAAAAAGAAATGGCCACCAACATCGGTGATGGAGACTTGCAGGCACAGAGCCCCAGTAATAACCCCTTTGGGAAAAAATATTGAAGGGTTGAATAACTAGATCTTTATGAATTTAAGAGATGACATTGCCATTATTTTATATAGGTAGTGTGTGATTTTATTTTTTAATGAGTCTCTTTAGAATTTATTGCAGAACAGGTCTAACTGTGACTAATTTTTTTTTTGTCTCCAGGGTTATCACCTGAACTATGAATCCCCTACTCCTGGAGGCTATTTTTCCCATTTTGTTGCCCTTGCTGTTGCCCTTTTTGTGGTTTTTATTGTTATTATTGCTGGATAAGACAGAGAGAAATCAAGAGAGGAGGGGAAGATAGAGAGGGAGAGAGAAAGATAAATACCTGCAGACCTGCTTCACCACTTGTGAAGCAACCCCCTGCAGGTGAGGAGCCAGAGGCTCCAACAGGGATTCTGACTCTGGAATTCTTGCTCTTTGCGCCATGTGAGCTTTACCTGCTGGAAGATTAAGCATGACTAATTCTTTTAACTGTTGTTTATCTGAGCAACTCTTTATCCCTCCAATTTAACAAATGATCTGATTGAAGCTTTTCTTATTGAGCACTCTAATAATATCTTGCAGTTTCATTCTAGACTTTACAGTTTCTGTCAAGAAATATTCTGTTCATCATTTGGGGATTCCACATAAGTGAATCTTTGTTTTTTGTCTTGTTGTCCTCAGGATTCTCTCCATACCTTTAGTTTTTGTAAAATTGATTGTGGTATTTCCTTGTGTATGTAACTCTTAGTTGGCTTTGTTTAACACTCTCTAAGCAAGCTTTGTGGATATGTATAGTATTCTCTTTGTTCAATTTGATTAAGTTATCCTTATTTTTATTGCTTGCAGTTGTCTCATACTATCTTCCATATTTTGCACATGCAGTTTATTTGTTTTTCTGGGAGCTTCCTTTATTTTCCTTACTTTGGAAAAATCATGGAGACAGACGCCTTCTTAGGGAGGCTTAACTATTTCTAATATGTTTGGGGTTTTCTAGGGCATTTGTTTTGGTCCTCTGGTGAATGTGATTACTGGTGGCTTCTCATTATGTTTTCTGTATTTCACTTGTCTATCCTTGGGACTCTTCTTCATTTAGAATGGTAGTAACAGGTTAATCTAAGGAGTTATAGGTTGAGTCTGTTTCTGTTTTGATCTTGGTCTATGGTGACTGGAATTAGTAACAGTCTAGGCACTGTCTTGGAAGCAGATATTTAAAGTCGACTTTTTTTCCATTAGTGTGGAAGTGGAATTATGGTGCTTGGGGCTGGGGAATGCCAATTACCCAGTTAGAATAAAGCCTGAGTTACCACACTGGTGAGATACTCTTGGACTGTTGAAGATGCATAGTGATCACCGTAGCTAAGAAAGCTTTGGTGTTAACTGAAGGAATTGGAAATTGGAGGAGAGATCTGCAATGGGAAGATGGTGACTCCCACCACACACTGCACCTCAAGTAGGAGAAATCTAAGATGGGTAGACATTAGCAGCGGGGACTTCTAGCCCTCATACAGATAAATCAGAAAACCAGGGTTGGGGGAGACGTGTACACAGGGGTGGACTTGCAGATTTCAAGGTTCTGATGACAAAGATGGGTGGAGCTGTTATAATCAAGAACAGTCCCAGGCTTCAGGCAGGAATAGCAGGGAAGTTTGGAGTTCTTCTAGGAATGGTGATACACCATAGAGCTTTGTGCTATAGTTTTGTGGCTTAAGACAGGGCAGCAGCTCCCTCTCTCTCTCTCTCTCTCTCTCTCTCTCCCCTCCTCTCTCTGTCTTTCTCTCTCCAGTTTCCTTGAACTGTGAGCTCTCAGTGGATTGCTTAAACTCTGGACCAACAGAGTTACAGCAGAGCACAGAAACGTGTTTGCATTTAGAAAATGGTGGTCTTTTCACTTTTTAAAATTTAATTTAATTTTATTAGTTATTTAATAATAATTGACAGTGTTGTGGGATAAGAGGGGTATAATTTCATACAATTCCCACCACCAGAGTTCCATCCACTCTCCCCTCCATTGAAAGGGTCCCTACTCTGGGGTAAAGAAGGTGCTAGGTCTGGCTTCTGTAATTGCTTCTGCACTGGACATGGGCATTGACAGTTCAATCCATAACCTCAGCCTGTCTCTATCTTTCCTTATTAGGGTAGGGCTCTGGGTAGGTGGGATTCCAGGGCACACTGGTGAAGTTATCTGCCCAGGTAAGTCAGGTGTCAGGAAGCATTTTCAACTTGGGGGCTGAAAAGCATTAAGATATGAAGCAGAACAAATTGTTTAATAATCAGGAACCTAAAGGTAATAATATAGAAGATGTGATTTGGGGTCTTTGTGTTGGAAGGAGCTAGGAAGTCTATTTTCTGTATATTCCAATGGGCCCATGACTTTACTAAATTTTGCCTGAGCCTGACAGCTAGCATGCAGTTGGGCTGAAAGTATTGTCTGGGAAGATAGTGTCAGAGTTGGGAAATGGTGGCCTCTTCTAAAGTGTTTATGAATTTCTGGGGTAAGTGGGGGCTGGAGTTTCAGTTCACATACCATATTGGGTTTAAATAAAACATGGTGTTTCCCAATGCAGTTCCTGGCACATTAGTTATTTGCCCGCTACTTTAGCATTTGCTAATAAAAATTCATCCATATATATATATATATATATATATATATATATATATATATATATATATATATTCATCCTCTGTCCTGTCAGGCTAGACAAGACTGGGCTCTCAGATTCAGGATGCCCAGAACTTGGGCTGTCACTTCCTATTTCTCCAGCAGGACTTCCTTCCTGCTCCACTGACAGGACCCAAACAACTGTTCCTGAGGTGGTTTCTTTATTTCCTCCTTTCTTGGCTGGATATTTATCCTGTTTCTCTGGATGCTATATTTCTTCTACCAGGTAGCTGAAGTTTCTTTTGTGAATCAGAAGTTGTTTCTAGAGTGAGCACCCCATATAGAAGGCTAGGCAGCCATAATATATTTTATTATAATTATAAAATTATTACTACTATTATTTACCAAATTTATTGGTAAAATGTACAAGTAAACACAATGAATAAGATAAATTCTTTTAAAATATTTTATTTTTATTGTACAGAGACAGAAAGAAATTGAAAAGGATGGAAAAGATAGAGGAGAGAGATACCTACCACACTGCTTCACTGCTTCTGACTTACCTCATCCCCTTCAGATAGGACCAGAGGCTTGTACCAATGTCCTTGCACGTTATGGCATATGAGCTCTACTGGATATATCACTGCCTGGCCCAAGATAATTTTTTTTTAAATGAGAAAAGCATTGCTCTGATTCCCCAACTCTAACATATGCCCTAAAAATATAGAGTTTAACTGGACTTTATAAGTAAAATAGAGTACTGTCTATCCAAAAAATAACCAAATACATTTGAGGATATTCTGTGCTAAAATCAGGGTGGAAAGTTCAGGGGAAAAAAAATAAAGGAAGTACATGAAATGTGGCTGTCCCTTCAACCTGTCACTTTCAGTCTATATTTCCAAGGATTATGCCTAAGAGACAGGAATTGTCTGGGCTCTGGTTTATGACAGACAAGAGTGTCAGTCTCCCTAACTTCTTAGGAAATGCCTGTTTTTGCTTGAAAACTGTTTTTGGCTGATGTTTCTTTTGAGGTCTCAAATCCCCGCCTGGATAGGACATAGCCCAACTGTAGAGAAATGTATCAACATAGACAAATCCCATTTGTAAGAGGGACTCTAAAAATGTAATATAGAGCCAGGAAGTTAGTTTGCTATACATACTGCATATTGCAACCCTGACAAATTTTAAGACTTATTTGTAAGAAGATATTCAGGGAGAACCAAAACCTCAGTCTGGCTTCTGCAGTTCCTGGGATCAAATCCAGGCCCTCATGCTTTAAAATCCTGAGGTTCGGGGCCAGGCAGTAGTAGTTAAGCTCACATGGTGAGAAGCCCAAGGACTGGGGTGAGGATCCCAGTTTGAGTCCCAGCTCCCCACCTGTGTGTGTGTGTGTGTGGGGGGGGGGTCGCTTCACAGGTGGTGAAGCAGGTCTGCAGGCGTCTGTCTTTCTCTTCACCTCTCTGATTTTCCCTCCTCTATAGATTTCTCTCTGTACTATCCAACAACAACATTAATGAATTTGTAGTGCAGGCACGAGCCCCAGCAATAATCCTGGAGGCAAAAATAATAATAATAATAAAGAAATCCTGAAGTCTTCTGCTGTAACATTTCCCAGGCCACTAATATTCTAAACCCACCAACTTAAAAGGATATCTTGTGCTCTAATCAATGAAATGAACTAATTAATTCACATGCTCCAGTAATACAATGGATTTTTTGACCTCATATTTTTTTTAGCATATCACTTGTTAAAGGAAAATGAAAGGAAGATCTATTTGCAGAAGGAAACTTTTCTTATTAATGGATTATGTGAAACTCATAGGACACTACACTGACTGCTCTCTTGTCAGTTAAAAAAAAAGTTAGGTCAGGAGTAAAAAAAAAAAAAAAAAATTTCAATTACATTTACAGCAGCAGCTGAAGGGGAACAAAATCAATGAGAGGAGCATACTTATTAGAGACCTGCAGTTGCCATAAAACTGAAACTAAATCACAGTGACAGTGTCTGAACTTCAGATAAATTGCTTTGAATTCAGAATGGGAGCCTGGAGAAATAATGGAAATGATATTGTGGTGGGCGGAAAAAAAAAAGGCTTAGAACTTTTTGTGCCTAGTGTTTCTCTGGGTCTTGTAGATACTGTCAGGACAGAACAGTGATTTGATGTTGTGGTGTGTGTGTGTGTGTGTGTGTGTGTGTGTGTGTGTGTGTGTGCAGAGAGATTACACACCCCATTTCCCCATTTCATATGTGCTTGATGGTGGGTTCCCAATCCCTGACAAATGGTAATGAAGTGCAGCTTCTGCCTTTGTTAGCACCAATCCCTTCCCAGCACTAAGAGAAGGGAAAGGTGTCAGGGATCCTCTCAATGAAAATCTAACTGCAGGGGGTCTGGAGGTAGCTCAGGGGTTAAGTGCACATGGCGCCAAGCACAAGGACTGGCGTAAAGATCCCAGTTTGAGCCCTGGACTCCCCACCTGCAGGGGTGTCCCTTCACAGATGGTGAAGCAGGTCTGCAAGTGTCTTTCTCTCCCCCTCCCTGTCTTTCCCTCCTAGCTCCATTTTTATCTGTCCTATCCAACAACAATGATGGCAATAACAACAATAACAACAACAACACTAAACAACAAGGGAAACAAAAAGGGGAAAAAAAATAGCCTCCAGGAGTAGTGGATTCCTAGTGCAGGCACCAAGCCCCAGCGATAACCCTGGAGGCAAAAAAAAAAAAAAAAAAATCTAACTGCAAACACATTGCAAAGCTCTTCATGTGATAACCTCTTAGTATAGTGTCTAAAGGGTCTCCCTGATGAGCTTTTCTGGTCTCACAGTATACTAGGATACTGGGTTTTTTAAAGTATGCCCACTGAGAGCAGGGAAGACAGCATCACTAATATTCAAAATAATGCATCCCTGAGGCTCTGAGGTCTCGGGTTCAATCCCTGGCACTACCGTAAGCCAGAGCGAAGCAGTGCTCTGGTGTTTCTGTGTCTTTCTATATCTCTCTCATTAATATAAAATAAAATATTTTAAAACATATATATTATTAATTTACTGTTTGTATGGGAAGAGGAGACATGGGATAGCAATTAGTGGCAGCAATCAGAGAAAAGACACTTTCTTTTCCTAAGTGGGGGAGAGTGAAGCCTGTTTATAGTCAAAGCTCAAGGCACCACTGCAGAGGTTTAAGATACAAGAAAAATGTGTTGAGGACCAAGAAGATAGTTCACCTGGGAGAGTGCCTGCCTCCCTGTACGGACAGCTCAGGTTTGCATTCACAGCATTTGGGGTGAAACTATCTTTATGTTCTCCCTCTGTCTCTTTCACTGGGGCTCAGTGCCTGCTCTATGAAACACGCTCCTAGCGGTCATTTTTTTCCCATTTTGTTGTCCTTTTGTTATTGTTGTTGTAGTTACTGTTATTGTTGTTGTCATTGACTAGGACAAAGAGAAATCGAGAGAGGAGGAGTAGACAGAAAGGGGGAAAGATAGAGACCTGCATACTTGCCTCAGTGCTTGTGAAGTGACCCTCCCCCACTGCAGGTGGGGAGCAGGGGACTAGGAGGGGAAGCTTGAGCTAGTCCTTGCACTTTGCACCATGTACACTTAACCCACTGCACTATTGCCTGATTCCCCCATCCCTTTCTCTTATTTGATAAGATAGGGAGAGACTGAGAGGGGAGAGGAAGAACGAGAGGTACAAAAAGACAACTGAAGTGTTGTTTTGCCACTTGTTTTTTATTTTTTTCTATTTATTTATTTATTTATTCCTTTTTGTTGCCCTTGTTTTTTATTGTTGTGGTTATAATTGTTGTTGTTATTGATGTTGTCCTTGTTTGATAGGACAGAGAGAAATGGAGAGAGGAGGGGAAGACAAAGACTGGGAGAGAAAGACAGACACCTGCAGACCTGCTTCACCACCTGTGAAGCGACTCCCCTGCAGGTGGGGGGGGAACCAGGGGCTCAAACTGGGATCCTTACGTAGGTCTTTTTGCTTTGTGCCACATGTGCTTAACCCGATGCGCTACCACCCGACTCCCCCCATCACTGTAGATGGGGACCCAGAACTTGAACCAAGGTCTTTTCACATGATAAAATGTGCATTCAACTGTGTGTGCCTCTGTCCAGCCCCTGAACACGCATTTGTAATTGCATTATCTCATCTTTTGGTGGAATTTCTCATCTGCAGGTGGGGTCCTGGGCTTGAACCCTAGATGTTGTGCATGGTAATGTGTGTACTCTACCAAGAATGCAACCACCTGGTCCCCAATATTAGGCATTATGAAATTTACTAAGAATAGTGACTTAGGTGATGGTGCTATAGATAAAGTATTGAACTCTCAAGCATGAGGTCCCAAGTTCTGACCCCTCGTCATGGCATACGCCACAGTGCTGTTTTGGTATGCTCTGTCATTAATAAATAAGTAAATCTTTAAAAATATATACTAGAAATAAGAAAGTGATCAATCTATAAGGACAGAAGCTGTGGGCTAAACGTAGTGGAGTGCTTACAAGATAACTCACCTTGGTGGTCCAAGAGGTGGCCCAGTGGATATATAGCATTGGACTCTCAAGCATGAGGTCCTGAGTTTAGTCTCCGGCAGCACATGTACCAGAGTGATGTCTGGTTATTTTTCTCTCTCCTCCTATCTTTCTCATAAATAAATAAATAAAATATTTTAAAAAGATAACTCACCTTGCAGAGTATCTGCTTTACCATATACTGGGAGAAATTTGGTGCTATAGTCTCTCTTTCTCTCTCTCTAAATTTCCATCTGAGAAATTCAGCTCAGAGTGGTGATGAGAAGAAAAAAAAAAGATAATTTAAGATTTCATAGATAGAACATTTCTAGACAGTACCATATCCTTTCTTTTTTTCCTGTCTCCAGAATTACCCCTGGGGCTCGGGCCCTGCACTAAGAATCCACTGCTCCTAGAGGCCATTTTTTCCATTTGTTATTATTGTTGTCATTGTTGATGCTGCTATTGTAGTTGTAGTTGTTGTTGGATAGGACAGAGATAAATCAAGAAAGGAGGGGAAGACAGAGAGGGGAAGAGAAAGACTCCAGTAGACCTGCTTCACTACTTGGGCAGTAGTGCAGCGGGTTAAGTGCACATGGCACAAAGCACATGGACCGGAATAAGGATGCTTATTGGAGCCCCAGGCTCCCCACCTGCAGGGGAGTCGCTTCACAGGCGGTGAAGCAGATCTGCGAGTGTCTGTCTTTCTCTCCCTTCTCTGTTTTCCTTTCCTCTCTTGATATCTATCTGTCCTATCCTACAACAACGGCTGTAATAACCACAACAATAAAGCATCAAGGGCAACAAAAGGGAATAAATAAATAAATATTTAAAATAAATTTTAAAAATCCACTTTAGTTTTTGAATATTCTTCATCCGGATCCGTAATGCCATTAGTTTTGGACATAATTTATAAAATATTCACTTGTTAGATACCATTTTAAAAAGGACTATATAAATGTGTCTATCTTTTAGATCTTTTAGAAAATGAATCATGTGTGCCAGGGCGGTGGCACACTGGGTTAAGCACACATAGCACTATGCTCGAGGACCCACACAAAGGTAACAGTTTGAACCCCTGCTCCGAGTCTGTAGGGGGAGTCACTTCACAAGCTGTGAAGCAGGTCTGCAGGCGTCTATCTTTCTCTCTCTCTCTCTCTTGCCCTCCCCTCTCAATTTCTCTATGTCCTGTCCAACAAAAATGGGAAAAAATGGCTGCCAGGGGAAATGGAGCCCCAGCAATATCCCTGGAGAATATATATATATATATATATATATATATATATATATATATATATATAACATATAAATAAAATTTTAAAACATGAATCAGAATTTATTGAGTGTTTATTAGATAAATATACTCTTAATAATATGCAACTATCAAAATAGTTAGTCATGATACCTGAGCCACCACTAAAGTATATATCTTAATATATAACACACTTGTGTATATATACATAAATATCATGAGCATGTATTAATATATATATATATATATATACATGAACTAGGCAGAGGTACTTTATTACATCCCAAATGACTTTTATTTTGTAGTTATTATTGTTGTTGTTGTTGATGTTGTCATTATTGGATAGGGCGGAGAGAAATGGAGAGAGGAGGGGAAGACAGGGGAAGAGAAAGACACCTGCAGACCTGCTTCACTGCCTGTGAAGCGACTTCCCTGTAGGTGGGGAGCGGGGGGCTTGAACCAGTATCCTTACACAGGTCCTTGCACTTTGCGCCATGTGCGCTTAACCCGCTATGCTACCACCCGACTCCCCTCCAAATGACTTTTCACATCACATTATTGTTTTAGAAGATCTTGAGGAGTCCAGATTTGTCAGGATTTGCATATAGAGAAAGTGACTCTTGGAGGAGGTAGGATTGGGCCAATGTTGAGAGTAAGAAGCTGCCAAAATGGAAGAACTGTTTGAAAGAAGTGAATTATAAAGATCTTCTTATTTTATTTCATTTTATCTCATTTTTATTTTATTTTATTGGATAGGGTAATTATTTATAGTACAAATTTTGACACATGAGTAAAAATTTTTGTCTGACCATAAGTGTCTGCAAAACACTCTCACCCCCAGCTTTGGTTTGTTTCCACCATTATAACCAGAATGCCAAAGCCTTCACACAGCTTCCTACTTCCTCCATCCTGTCCCTTCCCAAGTCCTTTTCTTTAGTGCAAAATACCAAACCCAGTCCAACTTCTATTTTATGTTGCATCTTCCTATCCTTGTTTTTCTAAAGTTCTTTCCATGAGTAGTGAGATAACCCCTCCTTTCTTAAAAAAATTTATAAAATAAAAATTTTTTAAAAATGGACAAGACCATAGGATAAGAGGGGTATAATTCCACACAGTTTCCACCACTAGAGTTCCATATCCCATTTCCTTCCTTGAAAGCTTTCCTCATGCTTAAGAATCCAATGCTTTATCCACTGCGCCACCTCCCAGACCACTTTTTGAAAGCTTTCCTATTCTTTCTCTTTCTGGGAGCATGGATCCAGGATCATAATGGGGTTCAGAAGGTGGAAGGTCTGGTTTCTATAATTGCTTCTTTGCAGAACATGGGTGTTGGCAGGTTGATCCATACTCACAGCCTGTTTCTGTCTTTTCCTAGTGGGCCAGAGCCCACTAGGCTGTTGGTGACATTGTCACCAACAATGTTGGTGACATTGTCTTCTCAGGGAAGTCAGGTTGGCATCATGGTAGCATCTGAAACTTGATGTGTGAAAAATCATTTAGATATAAAGCAGAACAAATTGTATAATAATCAGGAACTTAAAGGCAAGAATATAATAGATGAGATTTAAGGTCTCCATTTTGGAAAAAAAGCAGTAGGTTTATCCTGGGTATATACCAAGGGGCCCATGGCTTTACTAATTTTTGCCTGAGCACAACAGCTGACATGCAGGTGGGCCAAAAGTATTGTCTGGGGAGATGTTGTCAGAGTTGGAAATAGGACTAGAAAGCTGGATCACGGAAGAGAGATGCTCCAAAATATGAGAAAATTTTATAAATATTGTTAATTGTCAACCCCATTGATTTGATCTCAAGCCTTTATTCTGTGCAGGAGCCTGTGTAACATCTGCATCCCTGTAGGTCTGAGCTCTGATTCTGTGAACATAGCTAGGAGTATTCTAAGCTGCACCCATTGCCAGACCCCTCTACCTCCAGTGACAGAGGATTTTGGTTCAACCTCCCTTCAGAGGATGGAACAGTCTCTACCATTGTTGATCCACATTGAAGGCAAGGTCCTATAGGGGCCCACAAAGGGGTTTATTATGTTGTTCCTGCTGGAGATGCCCAGTGACAGTGGAGGGTAGAGGTCTAGGTCTATTATGTCTGTGTGGGGATCCCAGGATTCCCTGATTAGGGCCCGGGAGATGAGGTGGCCTGGTCCCTCCCCTTTTTAAAGGTATTTCAACCATAGATGCAGTAGAGGCCCTCACCTGACCAATTTTAGTTGATTGAACCAGACATAGACATGGAAACAAAATGACTTAATTTATTTCTTTCTCCTTTGAAGATATGTTTGTGTACACACACACACACACACACACACACACACACACACACACACACACACACGCCACATGGCATTTACATATACCATGGTCAGAATGATGGAACCCAGAATCTCAAATGTACAAGTCTTGTGTTCTACCACTGTATCATCTCCCTGGCTAGTGAATTCATTCTCTCTCTCTCTCTAGTAATTTCTTTATTGGGTGATTCATGGTTTACAGTTGACAGTAAAATACAATAGTGTAAAATACAAATGTGTAACATTTCCCAGTTTTCCACATAACATTCAACCCCAATATGGCCTCCTCTGTCATCATGCTTCCCCACCCCAGAGTCTTTTACTTTGGGACAATACACCAACTCCAGTGCAAGTTCTGCTTTGTGTTTTCCCTTCTGATCTTGTTTTTTCAACTTCTGTCTGTGAGTGAGTTCATCCCATATTCATTATTTTGTTTCTGACTTATCTACCTTAACATGGTTAATTCTCACTTATTATCAAAGCACTTAAATTTGATTACAAAGAGTGTGTATGTCCTTTCGATTCTTTCATGGACTTCTGTTTCAGAGAGAGAGAGAAAAAAAATAGTTTACAGAGAGGACAAGTTTACTGGTTTTCAAAAGTGGTACCTATCTTCAGGATTCTCTTATCATCCTTATATCTATAGGGCCTGTACTGAGAAACACTATCTCATCCTTCTTATTAATAACATGTGTGTCATGCCTTTATTCCTTGTCAGTCCCATAAGATATTTTTAAAAAATATTAATCTTGGGGCTTGAACCTCATTCAATTATACAGATTTCTTTTCTTTAGTGCAATACACCAAACCAAGTCCAAGCTCTATTTTATGTTGCATCTTTCTATCCTTCTTTTTCTCCAGTTATTTACATGAATAGTGAGATAACCCTACCCCATTTTTTAAGGTATTAAAATAATGAGCAGGCACCTTCTCAGGTAAGCTGTCTTGCTGACCCAATCATTTCTTCCTTAAAATACTACTATACTACTGCCACCACTAATACTACTAATCATCATCATTATTATTTAACCAGAGCACTGTTCCACCACTCATGGAGTTCCCCTTTACTGTTGTCCATGGTTCGCCCATGTGGGGCTGTGAATTGAATCCAAGTCCCCATGCACGAGGAGGTGAGTACTTTGATCACTAAAATATCTCCCAGCCCCTCCTTGGGTCTATTTCAATAATCTGTTTTATCTAACCTCATCTATGAAGTAGAGTGTATTACCTCAGTCCTTTCAAGTTTCCACTCAACTTCTTTTGATACAGGAATTACAGGGTAGAGACCAGGGAGATAATCTGTATAGGAGTACGGGACATGGTGCCTGAGTCTCTGGAGGCCCAAGTTCAATCCCAGCACCACCATATGCTAAAGCTGAACAGTTATTTGATCTCTCTGTCTCTGTCTCTCATAATCACATTACAATTAAGAACACACAGACAGGGGTAGATTGGTTATGCAAAAAAGTCACTCATGCCTGAGGCTCCAAAGTTCCAGGTTCAACCCCACCATACCAAAAAACAGAGCTTAAGAGTGCTCTTGGGGAAAAAAAAAAGTCCTATTTTCAACTTCTAGCCCACCTGCATGTTAGCTATCATGTTAGGCTCAGACAAAAATTAGTAAAGTCACGGGCCCCTTGGAATGTACCTTAAATAGCCTTCCTAGGTGCTTCCAACATGAAGACCCCAAATCTCATCTGCTGTATTCTTACCTTTAGTTCTTGATTATTGAACATTTTGTTCTGCTTTATATCTTAATGATTTTCAGCCAACAAATTGAAGATGCTACTATGATGCCAACCTTGTTTCTGGGCTGTATTCCCCAAGAAAGTTAACTTGAACTTACATAAATCCCTCATGTTTGTCTCTCAGGAGTGCATGACTTTTCTAGAGTTGCTAAGAACACATCCACTGAGTTTCCCAGGAGGAGCTCATTCTAGGCAAAGCTCCTAAACTGAGAGACTCAAATCTTTCCTGTTAGCTCATTTTCTCTGGAGGGAACTTTCTAATTTATTTCCCATCTGGAAGCCTTTGCTGAGATGGAGTTTATCACCGTACATCCTTGTGGCATAGATCAGTGTCCTGGCACAGAACCTGCCTGTGGATAGATTTCATCACAACTAATGGGAAGATGGATGTGTTTACCATGGAGTCCAGAGCTCTTCCAGCCTAAATTTGCTCTGTTATTTAGACGCAGGGTGAAGGGTAAAATTACTCCATGGACAGATTGAGGTTAACCAAGATGCAAATTTATTAATCATGTCTTTTGTGATTAAAGTGAGATCACATACACACAGGCACACACACACACAGGCACACACACGCACACACACACACACACACACACACACACACACACACAGAGGCAGTTGTATACTAACTAGATTGAGAGACTTCTCTGTTGTATCTTATTTTCTGTGGTATTGACTGTACCTTAGGCATAAATTAATTGATGGCTTTGTTGCTTATGTCAAAAGCTCTGTGCAAAAAAAGTGATGACTGGTCTTTAGCTTTGTGCACAATGTCCCATACTACTAATGATATGCTTTGTTGGTCCTGACAAGATTTACTGAAGATGGCTTAAGAGCAAAGTATGAAGAATAAGATACTTCAGGCCTGAGTAGTTAGTTGTTCAAAACGTATTGTCCTGACAGCAGTTTGGATATGCTATCCGGAGCCATCCAAATGGGGGAACTCTACCTCTCCAGCCAATTTCTATGGTGGAGGAAGATCATGTATTTAGTGTATTAAATAAAAAGGCCTGCTAGGGGATGTGGTTATAAACAAGTATCCAACAATCTTGGAGAACTTGCTGTTCATCTCAGGAGTTTTATGTCAAGGCAGCTTACATCACCCAAAGGCCTTCTTCTCTTTCTCTCTAACTACCTAGCCGAGCTAGGTCAGATTTTTAAGGAAAAGATGGGACATGGGGGCCTTACAACTGCTGCTTCAAAACAGAGTTTTGTTGTCTCTTATTGAGTGCAAATCATAATCCACAATGGGGTCATGGAAATTCTCAGGTGTCCAGCAGATAAAGAGCTTCTCTTCTATAGTGTGTGCAAGGAGATTTCAGAACATCTCTCACTGAGTGTCCTCTCCACTTAGGAGCTTTCTCCTCAGATCAGATCTGCTTTATATAATATGTTGTATTTAGGTTTCCTTCCTTCCTTCCTCTTTCTCTCTCTCTCTTTATTTCTTTCATAGTGCTGAAGTCTTACACATGTGTTATTTCACTATACCAGGTCAGTTTTTTCAGATACATAGAGACATAGAGACAGAGACAAGCATCTTTGATGCCCAAAGTCTCTTGTGCCAGGGGATGGAACTTGAGCTATACACAGGCAATGCACATACCTTACCTGGTGAACTATCTGCTTCCTACCCACTGACTTCTTAAAAAACTTCTTTTGTTTTTTACATAATAAATATATTATATGTCTGTAATATTTGTTTATTTATTGGATTGACACATCCAGGAATTGAGA
Source organism: Erinaceus europaeus (assembly GCF_950295315.1). Taxonomy (NCBI): domain Eukaryota; kingdom Metazoa; phylum Chordata; class Mammalia; order Eulipotyphla; family Erinaceidae; genus Erinaceus; species Erinaceus europaeus. The sequence goes on along the minus strand of NC_080163.1, from coordinate 20,723,528 downwards.
GGAAGGGGGATATAGAGGAGAAAGGAACAGAGAGACACCTGCAGACCTGTTTCACCATTTGTGAAACTTTTCCCCTGCAGGTGGGGACCAGGGGCTTGAACTTGGGCTCTTGCTATTGTAACATGTGTGCTCAACAACGTGTGTCACCACCAGGCCTTTAAGATAAATATACATATATAGAGAGAACAGAGACAGAGAAGAAGAAACCTCACCACTGCTTCACCATCCATGGAACTTTTCCGGTACATTCATGGTGCCTCCTTATAGTGCCAGAGCTTGAACCCGGGTCCTCACTCATGATGATGCACACACTCTGATAGAGGAGTTAGGTTTTCTTTGAAAGAAGAAGGCAATTTTTGATAAGTGTTTACTTGCCAGGTTTAGTGATGGTTGATTTTTTTTTAACCTCTCATGATTTTAGATGTAATTGCTAGTTTACCTTGTTTCCACGTGAGGAAATACTGAATCAGAGAGGCCAAACAGCTGCTCAGAGTTAGAAAAGAAGAAATAGCTATGTGGTTTGCTGTCAGAGAGATACTGGAACTGGCCATGCTAAAGAAACTTGCAGCAAGTGGCCAGGTGGCAGTGCACTTGGTTAAGTGCTCACATTAAAGTGTACAAGGACCTGGGTTCAAGCCCCTGGTCCCCACCTGTATGGGGAAAGCTTCATAAGTGGTGAAGCTGGGTTTCAGGTATCTCTCTCTCTCATCCCCTCTCTATCTCCCCCTCCTTTATCAATGTCTCTCTGTCCCTATCCATTAATCAATAAATAAAAAAAATTAAAAAGCTCACAGTGATTGAGTCGTTGGATGGAAAAGTCATGGTGTATTTTTCTATGCAGAACATGTGTCACAACTTCAACATCCCAGTATGTAAACATGACATTTCAAGATTGTAAAGTACAAGGAAGGGAAGAAGATAGGGCTATATGATACTGCCTGGAAGGGAGGCTGATTTATTTGGGTGATGAGGGAAAGTCTCAAGAAGAAGCACAAGGTGATAGGGGATAGCTCAACTAGTTGTGAACAGGTCTTGCTTGATCCCCAGCTAAGCATGTACTAGAACACTGCTCTGATCTCTCTCTCTCTCTCTCTCTCTCTCTCTCTCTTCCATGTCAAATTATCTTTCATGAAATAAATAAAATACATTCCAATTGGGTACAAAATGATAATTGTAGGAAGGATCTAATATTTCGATGGTTTTAAAAAGCTAATTCATTATTGTACTAAAGTAAAGGACTCTGGGGGTGGGGGTATGCCTTTCAGGTCCTGGTGCATGACGGAGGAGGAAGAACTAGGCTAGGCATGTGAGTATTTTGCAGAAAACTGTAAACTTTTTACATATGTACCAATAACAGTATTTTCTGTAAGCCATAAATTCCCCCCCCAGTAAGAAGATTTTAAAAAACTAACTCAGATATAGTTGGGGCACAATCATAAAGAAAGGATTGAGTTTAACTGAATCTTAAAAAGGAAATGTTGTTCCTGATGGAGATGACCAGTGATGGTGGAGAGAGGGATTTGTTAGAGGTCTAGGTCAATCATATCTATGTGGGAATCCCAGGATTCCCTGACTAGGGCCCTGGTTGATGGGGTAACTTGATAGTGACCAAAAGGGTCATCATTAAAGTATGCCAGTCTCTTGCCCTCATCCAGCTTTTGTAGTCTTTACCTGGCAAAGTTTAGTCTTATAGTGATTGAGGGAAGTGAAATAGGAAGCAGCTGAGGAGGGTATTTAGGTCTAAGTAGAAACTATTTTATTAAGAACTTTCTACTTGCTTGCTGCATGTATTGAGTCACTGCAAACTATCGTGCACTATTACTTTAAGAAAATCCGTATATACTTTCCCCTAACGTGTGTGTGTGTGTGTGTGTGTGTGTGTGTGTGTGTGTGTGTGTGTGTGTGTATTCCCATAACTTACGGGTACATGTGCATATGTTCTCTGTCTCACAGGCCCTGATCTGTATTTGGGTTCTGCATTGTTAGGTTGTTCACCACTTGAAATAGAATTAAAGGGTCCAATGAGCTAGGAAGGGTCCCATCAGAGTAATGGAGCTGAAGGGTTGACATCCCATGCCTGGTGCCTCTGGACACCATCTAGTGTGAAATATTGAGGTGGTACTGGTTGCATTCATAAGGTTGAGATCAGCATATCAGCTCAATGAAGTTTACAGTTAATAATATTTATATACTTTCCCCATATTTGGAAGCTACTCTTTTCCCTGATCCAGTTTTCTGGTCATATTCCTAAGTCTAACACCATATCCCCAGACAGTGCCTTTAGCCCACCTACCTGTTAGCTGTCAGGCTCAGGCAAAAATCAGTAAAGTCATGGGCCACTTGGAATATACCTAAAATAGACTTCCTAGCTTTTTCCATAATGGAGACCCCAAATCTCATCTGCTGTGTTCTTACTCTTAGTCTCCTGATTATTAAACACTTTTTCTGCTTTATATCTTAATGCTTTTCATCCACCCATTTGCAGATATTACCATAAGACCAATCTGACTTCTCTGGGCAGAAGATCTGATAAATGTGTCCTGGAATCTCCCCTCTTCAGAGTCCTGCCCCACAAGGAAAAGATAAGGACAGGCTGGGAGTATGGATCGACCCGTCAATGTCCATGTCCAGTGGAGAAGCAATTACAGAAGCCAGACCTTCCACTTTCTGCTCCCCATAATAATCCTGGGTCCATGCTCCCAGAGGGATAAAGAATAGGGAAGCTTCCAATGGAGGGGATGGGATGTAGAACTCTAGTGGTAGAAATTGTGTGGGATTTTACCCTTCTTATCCCATGGTCTTGTAGATCATTATTAAATCAGTGACAGAAGAAACAAAGTTAAATTGAATGAAAGTGTTTTGTAGAAATGAAGTTATGCTTCTGGAGTGGTTATGGGAGACAAAAAGAAGAGCAAGAAAAGTCTCCTATGTTTCGCCTTTGAACAATTCGGTGGATGACATTGTCATAAATGACAGTGAATGGTTAGCAGTTCAAGCGGAGCTTGTTAGGAACAATGATTGGGACACAAGAGGCTGGTTTCCTTTGTTAAGCAACCATTGGGAGATACCAAGTAGAAAATTGATATATAGGGCTGGTGGAATAGCTTACTTGGATGGTGTGCTGTTTTGCTGTGTTCACTAGCTAGTTTTATGCCCAGCCCCCATTGAATTGAAGAAATCTTGGTGCTTCAGTGTCTCTAAGAAAGTGATAAAAAGATAGAACTAAAAGGAGGGAGAAGGAGAGAGAAGGGGAAAGAGAGAGAGACAGAGATAGATAAAGAAAGAAAGAAAGAAAGAAAGAGAAAAAGAAAGAAAAGAAAGGAAGAAAGTTAATTTGGATCTCATTGGAAAGAGATTCCTTAATACTTCACAGAAGCCAAAGACTTGGGTGAAAGTATATTTCCATAAACCAGTCTGAGACTAAATTCTGTTCTAGTGGCAAAAGCCTGAGGATGGAATCTCTGGATCTTGTCCTTTCAAGTGTTAAGGGTCCCTTTGTTTCTTTTCAGGGAAAAAAAAAGCAATATTAATTTCCTAATGTACTATCTGGTGTCTGTGAGAGTAAGAGAAATTTTGTTTTTTCCTTCCTGATTTCATCCTACCCAAGGATCTTTCAGTCTTGGATTCCATTGCTTTTCTGACATCATCCAGTACATTTTCTACAGAAAACCAGTGCTGGGGGGAGAGATAGGGGATTCTTAAAAGCATGTTCAGTTTATGTTGCCCAAAGGAACAGGGAAGGTTAAAGTGAGTGTGAACTTCTGCAAGCTGACAGCCACCCAAACACAAATGGTATTTGAGAAATATCAAACTTGGCTCCTTTCACACTGACAATGCTAAGCTGAAGATTTTCTGTGCCCTCTGGCATGAGTAAGAAAGTTTCATGATTATTTCATTAGGGCCTAGAATGAAGCTCATTTATTTATACCTGGTTTGTGGGAGAAAGGGGTCTCCATTCCTTCTGGTCTTGTTTTTCAAAAATGCATCAGTCTGTTTTATTATTACATAGAGACAGAGATAGGAAAAAGGGAAAATAAGGAGGATGAAGGGAGGAAGAGGAGAAGGAGGAGGAGGAGGAAGAGGAAGAGGCAAGATACAGTACTGAAACTTACTTCAGTGTGGTGGGGGCTGAGACAGAACCTATGTAGTCCACATGACAAAGCAGCACATTATCCACGTCAGCTATTTGCCAGCCCAAAATTATCAGTCTTACTGAGGAGACACCTGAACTTGCAAAGGAAAAAGAACAAACGAAAGTAAAAAAAATTGTTTCTAAGGCTTTGTGAAAACGATGATGGTTATCTTGTGGGGAGAGAGGCTATGAACTCAGATCTTTTGTAATGAATTGTGGAGATATTCACTATTATTTTACAATCTTTAACCCACTATTAATAACTTATAAACTATTTTCTTATATTCTGAAATGCAAATGCTCTTTGATAAGAATAATAACAAAAAATACTCTTCTGAATTCCATTGCTAGTGATAATAATGGTGTGGGTAGATCCAAAGGTGTCTTTTCATCTGCTTTGAAAGATACATTTTAGAATATCATAATATTAGCCTGGGAATCAGAGTGTAACTTGTAATTATAATTGGCAGTGTATTTTGTTTCTCAGTGGTATGTAAATAGCTATGCTTCCTAACTGATGTCATTTTATATTGATGAACATCAGTTGTGACTGCTAGAGAGAACCAACATGTGGAGAAGGGAACTAGATGCTCAACATCAATGTTGAACTTAGCAATATAAGGCTGGGAAGATAGCATAGTGGTTATGCAAAAATATTTTAGTGCTTGAAGCTTTGCTCTGTTGTTGGAGGTTCAATATTGGTTATCACCATAAATCAGAGCTAAACAAACAATATTTTGCTGGGGGGAAAAAGGAGAAAGAAACTAATGGTGTAAGTGAGAGATATTAGCTGGGTGTTTTGTTTCTAATGTGTTTGAATAGATATATATATTTTTTCACCTGGGTCTCCCAAAGCAGCATTTTATGACATGTATGGTATTTTCTCAAAGATAGTCTTAACTTTTAACTCCAAGGAGATACATTTAAAACTTTTGATTATGGTACTGAATTTACACATCATTCTACTTTACGATTTATTCCTATCTCTTATTACTTTATTTATTTTAAAGTCTATTGTGTTAGGTATGAGAATAGTTATTCCAGGTCTTGTTGTGGTTTGTTCACTTGTATGATAGTTTTCCATTCTTTCTTTTTTAGTTTCTGTTTGTCCTGTCGAGTTAGGTGAGATTCCTGCAAATAACATATGGTTGTGTTGTGTTTTCTTTCCTTTTTTTAAAAAAGAAATTATTTATTTAACCCCTTTCATTGCCCTTGTTGTTTTATTGTTGTAGTTATTATTGTTGTTATTGCTGTCATTGTTGTTAGATAGGGCAGAGAGAAATGGAGAGAGGAGAGGGATAGAGAGAGGGGAAGAGAAAGATGCCTGCAGACCTGCTTCATCAACTGTAAACTGACTCCCCTGCAGGTGGGGGTCCGGGGGCTTGAACTGGGATCCTTAAGCTGGTTCTTGAGCTTTGCACAGCTTAATTCGCTGTGCTACTGCCAGACTCCACAGCTTGTGTGTTCTAATCCATCTTCCAACTCTTTGTCTTTTAATTGGCAAATTCAGACCACTGACTTTGAAATTATGCATTTAAGATAATTCAATGCTATTAGTCTAAAGCTTTCTGAGTGTTCTGATACATGGCATACTTTCAGTGATATTATTGTTTATAGGAGAGCTTTTAGAACTTCCCGCTGGACGGGTCTGATGATAGTTGATCCCTTCAACTGTTGCTTACCTGAGAAGACTTTTATCCCTCCATCTGTCCTGATGGAGTCAGTCTAGCACGATACAGTATTCTTGATTGAAAGACTTTTTCTTGCCATTCTCTTCTGGTTTTTAGTAGTTTGTGTGGAGAAATATGCTGATAATATTATGGATTTTCCTCTGTATGTGACTCTTTGTTTTAACTATTGCAGCCTGCATCATCCTTTCTTTACCTTAATACTCTCCATTTTAACTATGATATGTCTTAATGTATGTAGGTCTGGGTTGACTCTGTTTCAGATTCCCTGAGATTCTGGAATCTTTATGTCCTTTCTGTTGTCTAGCATAGGAAAGTTTTCATCTCCTCTAGGATGCTCCCCCCTTCCATTCATTCTTCTCTGGTAAGCAAATAATGTATATCTGTATATTACCTCTTTTGAGATCATCTCATATGTCTCTATTGTTGTTTTCAGTGTCTCTTAATCTCTGTTTTAGTTCATTTACTTCTGTCTTAGTTTTTTCTCTAATTTATCTTTGATCTTTCTAATTTTGTTTTCTGCTCATTTGTTCTGGTCTCATGTTCCTCAGTTCCATTCCCTAGCTCAGCTATTTTGTTACATTGTTCATGTACCCTATTAGCGTATTCAGCTAGTTGGGCTCCTAACTCAACTGTTTCAGCTTTCAGACATCTAACTAGCTCAAAATATTTTATGTCTTCCTTCAGAGTCTCATTTTTTTATTTCCCCATTTCTTATATTTTCATTAAAAACTTCCCTCTCTCCTGTGATTATCATGTCAATTAATTTTTAGGTATTTTTTATCATTCTTATCTGCTTCTGCCTTGTTGGTATTTTTTCTGGGGTTCAGTGCTGGCACACTGCTTCTGTAGTTTTTGGTTTGACTATTAAATTTGGTGTCTTTTGTAATATGTGGCATGGGTGTTGTTCAGGTATGATGTGAATTGGCCTCTTTTTCTTTGGTTCCTGGACCCCTGAAGGCTGTCAGCTTGTGACATGTCTCAGTTGTGAGTTGAGCTGCTGTTTTAATAATGACAACATTTGGAAGATGGTAGGTAGGGTCTCTTGTATTCAACTTGAAGAGAGAAATAGATTAGTGGAACATGCAAGATGTCTTTTGCTTATTCTAAGCATGGCTTTTCAAGTTTTGGATAGTCCCTCCCTTGCTCCTTTTCAATCCTCTAATCATGCTTGCATGGACTCATGCCAGGAGCCATTTCTCTGCTTTATACATGATAAGCTTTGAGACAACAGAACCCCTCAAGACAAATGTTAATTCCCCCCTGGGCAGGCCATTTCCCCTTAGGTAAACCATTTATCAGTAATCAAGTGAGTCAACACAAGTGAGTCAACACACAGTTTGGTTCCTGCCATTTGTTGCAAGGAACATTCCGCTTTGAAGTTTGCTCCCCCTTCCCCTCCTCCAGCATACCCTCTCCTTCCCCAAAGCCTTATAATGCCTGTGTTCTCAATAAAATTTTACAGCTTGATCAGAAACTTGACTTGCTGTCATTCTTCGTGTCTCATGTTCCTTCATTTCAGGTTTCATTGGGTTCCTAGCCCCTGTTCACTGCCCTGCTGGTCGGGGCAGACTCACTCGTGGCTGAGTTACTTAAGAAGCTGCAATTGTTGGACTTGACACCATAAGAGTTATGTAAAGAGACTCTGCTGACTGAGGCTCCAAACCCTCAGACCTTGCACCACCACAGCCAGAGCTGAGCAGTACTCCAGTAAACTAAGTAAAGAAATAAAGTAAATTTTTTAAAAAGAAGTCACAATTAGAAATTGATGAGTTTTTATGTGATTTTTAATTTTTTATTATCTTTATTTATTTATTGGATAAAGACAACCAGAAATAAAGAGGGAAGGGGGGAATAGAGAGGAAAAGAGACAGAGAGACACCTGCAGCACTGTTTCACCACTCATGAAGCTTTCCCCCTGCAGGTGGGGATCGGGGACTCAAACCTGGGTCCTTGCACATGCACTCAACCAGGTGCACCACCACCCACCTCCCTATGTGATTTATTTTTAAACTGTTTTTGTTGCTTTAACTCAATCCCTGAGGTGAAGCATAGCAGCTGGTAATCCCTTATTATGCTGCCCTGAAATTGGATGGGATTTATTTTTTCTAACTGACCCTAGGAGTCTGAACTATAGCTTGCTTTTTCACATAATCAATAGTGAGTCCTTTTGTACAGCTCAATGTTCTCATGCCCCTGACTTCACAGGATAAGCACCCAGATCTATTTCCCCTGACACTGGCAATATTTTCTGCTGCTTCATTTCTAGTTTGAAGACAGACATCACTAAGTACAGCTTCCTGAGTTCTGAGAATCTCCATTTCATCCTTTTTTCTACTCACTGGCCACATGTGTCTGCACTTACTTATGGCTTAGTGAGTTTTAGGAGAAATCCTGATTGTATTTTGTTGAGTTTTCAGGTAACTTTACATTGCTTTTTCTAGTTGATCAAGGGAGCAATCTGAAGTGGTTCCTACTCCCTAGCCACACCTTTGTCATTCTACTTTACTAACCCATTTAGCTCCAAAGACTTGTTAAATGAAGCAGAAGGTATAAATAAAAAGTCTCAAACTTGAATATCTGTTGGTACAGAATGCATTTTATTAAGGGAATATTTTCAGCATATTTTTAGCTTGAAACATACAGTAATCCATATGTCCACAACTGTTCTATAAACCACCTTCCAATAAAATGATTTAAAAAAAGTTTCTCCTAATCTTTTATTTTTATTTATTTAAGAAAGGAGACATTAACAAAACCATAGGATAGGAGGGTACAACTCCACACAATTCCCACCACCCGATCTCCACATCCCAGCCCCTCCCCTGACAGCTTTCCCATTCTCTATCCCTCTGGGAGTATGGACCAGGGTCATTGTGGGTTGCAGAAGGTGGAAGGTCTGGTTTCTGTAATTGCTTCCCCACTGAACATGGGCATTAACTGGTTGATCCATACTCCCAGCCTGCCTCTTTTTCCCTAGTAGGGTGGGTCTCTGAGGAAGTGGATCTCCAGTACATATTGGTGGGGTCATCAGTCCAGGGAAGTCTGGTCAGCATCCTGCTGGCATCTGTAACCTGGTGGCTGAAAAGAGAGTTAACTTACAAAGCCAAACAAATTGTTGAACCTATGGACCTAAAGGCTGGAATAGTGCAGATGAAGTGTTGGGGGGTATTCCCTGCAGACTCTTGTGTACTTCTGCTTTCAGGTATATATTTTTCCCTAGTTTATGGACACGTGTGAACATATGCTCTATCTCAGGGGACCTGGTCTATATCTAGGTTTGGGGACTTTATTGGGGAGTGGAACACCGGGAATGGAATTAGAGAATACTATGAAAGAAAAGGTCTCACCCGAGTGATGAAGCTGAACGGTTGTCATTCCACACCTGAAGTCTCTGGACACAGTCTGAAGTGAAGCATGTGGGGGTAGCATTCGTTGTGTTGACTAGGTTGTGATTGGTGGATGCAATATTATTTGATTTGAATTGAGAGAAGCAAGTAGGAAACTGAGCCTCACTCCAGAGGTTCTAGGACTGGGGGAAATATAGGCTCTATAGTGGAAATGTGAGGTTCCTGCTGTCTTAGAGTTCAATAAGACAGTGGATAATCATTTTTATCATCACAATATTTGATAATTGGGTTAACTTTGAAAAGTCCTTTTGTTAGGGTTTGCTGTATAAATACTCAGCACCTTGTATATAGCTGTGCCACCTGTTGCTTCTGTTCTCCCTGGTCTAGGCTTTTAAGTCAACATATCAAAGACTCAGCCTATGTATTAAAAAGACTCAGTCTTTGTTTTAAAAAGTTCTGGAAATATGATCAATTTTTCCCCTCTCATATTAATTGAATAGTGGTTTATATGACCACAGTTTAATAGTAGTGTACATAAACACCATTCCCACCATCAAAAGACTGTGTGTCCCTTATCACCCACCTACCCCCATGCCATCGCCACTGCCACCCCGGGAAGCCAAATGTTCACCTTCTCCCTCACCACAGGGTTTTTACTTTGGTGCCCTTCTCCTAATCTTGTTTAATGTCAACTTGTTCACTGATAATTCCCCTTCTTAAACTATGGACTTGATATTATTCATTTTCTAGAACTTGTAACTGGTTTTCTGTGCTTTGTTCTCTTTAGGCATGTCCTGATAAAGGCAGTTTGCCAAGCAGAATTGCCTGGATTTGGTAGGACATTTGTCATTATTGGATTTATGAAGAGGATAGTATTTATCCCAGCCAAACTCTGGCATCTGATGGTCCCACAGTTCTGAAACCTTGGCCCTATTCCATCAATCTCCCCTAACCAGACAACCCTATTTCTAAAGTGACAGAGTCTATTTGCAGTGGAGCAGTCAGTTAGCACAGCTATCTATGAAATATACCAGAGAGGGTCAGATAGAAACTAGAAGAGTAAATTTATTAAGTTTCTCTGAAAACCCAGTCTGCTGGTCAGAGATCCATAAGATTCCACTTCTGAAAGATAGTAAAAGCATTTCCAGGAGACAATCATTTATAAGTCCACCCCTATAATTTCCCTACAAGCAAGTCAACAACACTTCGGTAATTTATAACTTCTTCGCTCATTTGAATGAAGCCACACCTGCAGAAAACTATAGGTATGTGTAGCATTTGGCCTCACGTTATAGTGTATGTGGTGATTGATGGATGTCTGTATGTTCTGTTGTGGTTGTTGTTAAAATTTACTTCTTTGTTTACTTATATATGAGAGAGACCAGACTACTATAGAGCTCTGGCATCTGATGGTCCCACAGTTTGTGTCAAGGTGGGAGACTGGAAGAAGCTTTTGCTAGAGAGAAAAAATACAGACTCATTCAGGGAAAGAGACTGGATATTTTAACTCCTTAGTCACTATCAGGCCACCCCATCAGCTTGGGCCCTTGTTTGGGAGTCCTGAGATTCCCAAATAGAAGTGATAAGTCTAGACCTTGAATAAATCCCTCTGTCCATTGTTACTAGTCATATCTATCAGGAACAACACAATAGACTCCTTTGTGGGTCTGATAGGACCTTGCCCTCAACGTGGGTCAATAGTGGTAGAGAATGTTCCATGCTCTGAAGGGAGGCTGGACAATATACTCTATCTTCCACATGTGGAAATGGTTCCTGAAATTGGGGCAGCTTGGAACATTCCTACTCATGAGCACAGAATGTGAGCTCAGATCCACAGGGATGAATATGGGCCTCAGATCAATGGGGTTTACAGTCAACAATATTTATACACTTTTCCCATATTTCGGAGATACTTTGTTCTCTGATCCAGTTTTCTGGTTCTTTTTCCAGCCATGACATCATCCCAGACAATATGACCCCAGACAATAACTTAGATCCACCTGCATATCAGATGTCAGGCTTAGAAAATAAAATAATAAAATAAAATAAAAACTAATATAGTCATGGGCTCTTTGGAATACAACTAAAATCAGACTACTATCTACAAAACGGAGACCGGCCAACTCTTCATATGAACTTTTCCAGCCTTTAGGTTCATGAGTAGTCAACAATTTGTTTGACTTTATATGTTAACTCTCTTTACAGCCACCAAGTTCCAGATGCTATCATGATGCCTACTGGACTTCCCTGGACAGATGACCCTGCCAATATGGAGCCTGCTTTCCCAGAACCCCACCTCAGTAGGGAAAGAGAGATAGAGACAGGGTGGGAGTATGGATCGACCTGTCAGTGCCCATCTTCAGCAGGGAAGCAATTACAGAAGCCAAACCTTCCACCTTCTGTACATCATAATGACCCTTAGTCCACACTCCCAGAGGAATAAAGAATAGGAAAGCTATCATGGGTGGGGACAAGATATGAAGTTCTAGTAGTGGGAATTGTGTGGAGTTGTACTCCTCTTATCCTATGGTTTTTATCAGTGTTTCCTTTTTATAAATAAAAATTAAAAAATTATTTTTATTGGATAGAGACAGAAAGAAAGTAAGAAAGGAGGGGCAGAGAGGTAGAGAGACAGGGAGAGACACCTGCAGTACTGCTTCACCATTTGTGAAGCCTTCCTCCTGAAGGTGGAGACCAGGGGCTTGAAACTGGGTCCTTGTGTACCATAATGTGAGTGCTTACCCATGTGTGCCACTGTTTGGCCCCTTGTGGCAGATTTTTTTATTCAATTACAACTTACATTTCCCCAAATCATAATAAAAAACAGTAAACAGGGAGCCAGGATAGAGTGAATACTTCACCATGTGTGAAGAACCAGACTTGAATCCTTGGTCACAAAGTGGAACATCTGCTCAGAGAGCACTTCACCAGTGGTGTCCTTCTCTTTGTCCTATAAAATGTCACTGGACCCCATAATGATCCTGGATCCATACTCCCAGAGAGATAAATAATAGGAAAACTTTCAAGGGAGGATATGAGATACAGAGTTCTGGTGGTGGCAATTGTGTGGAATTATATCCCTCTTATACTATGGTCTTGTGAATATTTCCATTATACATATATTTAAAAAAAAAACGTCACTGAGTTATGTTGGGATCATGCAGGCACAGAGTTATAACAACAATCCCACTGACAATAATTTATTAATTAAAATGTATAATAAAGATATCTTACAGAAATAACTCCACCTGGTAGGAAGCATGTCTTACCATGAACAAAGTATCACAGCATCCAGAGGAGCTCCATAGATGCTAAGAAGGTGGAAGTTCTGGCTTCTGTAATTGCTGAACATGGGTGCTGCTGACAGCTAGATCCATACTACCAGCCTCTTTCCCTAGTGGGGCAGGGCTCTGGGGAACTGGGGCTCCAGGACACATTGGTGGGGTGGTCTGTCCAGGGAAGTCCAGTTAGCATCATGTTAACATCTGGAACCTGGTGGCTGAGCGATCACCTGCCCCCTGGCTAATAGCTTTAGACCTCCCATAGGATATCACCTTCATTTAATGCAGCTGTTGTTTCAGATTTGAGGGGGAGAAAGTCCTATTGGATTTGTAGTCAAAGAGCACTCTATTTGCTTTTCAGCTTCCCTAAGAGGAAACCAAAATAAACTTTATGGAAGCCGACATATTGGTTTAGTCACTTTTGACATGAATGGGTATAAGCAGAAAGTTTGTGCTGCTTAGGTCACAACAAGCCTGCAATAAAACCTGTCCTAAGTATTGCATCTAAAAGACTACGTTTCCCTGTCTTTATGGATTTCTATAACGACCAGTTGGTTCTTTGGAATGTCATCAATGTATGCTACATGGGAACACAACTATTTATTCTTTTTAACTTTTATTTATAAAAAGGAAAAAATGACAAAAAACCATAGGATAAGAGGGGTACAACTCCACAGAATTCCCACTGCCAGAACTCTGTACCCCATTCCCTCCCCTGATAGATTTCCTATTCTTTAACCCTCTGGTAGCATGGACCCAGGGTCATTATGGGGTGCAGAAGGTGGGAGGTATGGTTTCTGTAATTGCTACCCCATACTAAACATGGGCATTAACAGGTCCATCCGTACTACCAGCCTGTCTTTCTCTTTCCTTAGTGGGCCAGGGCTCTGGGGAAGCAGGGCTCCTGGATCGTCTGCCCAGGGAAGTCTGGTTGGCATCATGTAAGCATCTGGGACCTGGTGGCTGAAAATCTATGTTGATTAGTCTCCTTGGTAGTCACTAAAATACTGGGTTCAAGTTTATCATTTTATTGCACTGTTGATTTTGATTTTTAGATATCAGATTTATAAAAGTGACTCCGGTGGGTGGGGAGAATACAGGTCCATGAAAAATGATGAATGAAATAGTGGGGGTTGTATTGTTAAATGGGAATCTGGGGAATGTTATGCATGTAAAAAAAAAAAAAAGTAGAAACACAAAGCAGAAATTGACTGAGTTTGGAGTATGGCACCAAAGTAAGAAAGCAGAAGTACACTAGAGTTTGCAGTGAGTACCTCCCTAATACTTCCTCTCCACTTTTCCAAGCTTTGGGTCCATGATTGCTCAACAATTTGTTTGGCTTTGTATGTTAACTCTCTTTTCAGTCACCAGGTTCCAGGTGTCATCAGGATGCCGGCCAGACTTCCCTGGATTGAAGACCCCACCAATATGTCCTGGAGCTCAGCTTCCCCAGAGACCCACCCTGCTAGGGAAAGAGAGAGGCAGACTGGGAGTATGGACCGACCAGTCAATGCCCATGTTCAGCAGGGAAGCAATTACAGAAGCCAGACCTTCTACCTTCTGCAACCCACAATGACCCTGAGTCCATGCTCCCAGAGGGATAGAGAATGGGAAAGCTATCGGGGGAGGGGGTGGGATATGGAGATTGGGCGGTGGGAATTGTGTGGAGTTGTACCCCTCCTACCCTATGGTTTTGTTAATTAATCCTTTCTTAAATAAAAATAAAAATAAAAAAATTTAAAAAAAAAGTGACTCCGACCGACCTCTGACCATTACAAGTGAAACCTGTGAACTTCATTGTACAGAGTCTTTCATCTGCTGTTTCTCTATACAAATATCCCTTGCATTACTGTTTAACCACACAGATGTAGCCATCAGCCTCCAATATCAATTTCTGTGGGAGCTGGGCAGTAGCTCAGCTAGTACAGCACATGGTTTGTTGTGCTTGAGGCCATGGATTGGAGCTCTTGCTTTGCATATCAGTATCCTGGATAGCACTGAATAAGCTTTGTGAGTTGTAGAACAGTGTTCTAGTGTCTTTCTTCTCTCTTTGAAGATTTTGCTTTCCATCTCTATCTATCTATCTATCTATCTATCTATCTATCTATCTATCTATCTATCTAAATAAATAAAGGAAAGATAAGGCTGGGGATGCAACTCAGCAGTGGTATCATACATGTGTGAAGCCTTGTCTTCATTTCCAGGCTCTACATTATGGTTATTTTTCCATTGGGCTGTGGTTAAAACTAAAAGGTAATTAACTACTTCCAAAGGCATCAATATATTAAAATACAGTAATATATCTAGTACCAAATTTTTTTCTTTCTTTCTTTTTTGCTTCCAGAGTTATCACTGAGGTTAGATGTCCGCATTATGAATCCACTGCTCCTGGAGGCTGGCTTTCCCATTTTTGTTGCCCTTGTTATTGCTGTTGTTGAATAGGACAGAGAGAAATTGAGAGAGGAGGGGAAGACAAGGAAGATGAGAGAAAGGCAGACACATGCAGATCTTCATTGCCTGTGTGATAACCCCCTGTAAGTTGGGAGCCTGGGTCTCCAGCCATTATCCTTGTGCTGGTTCTTGTGTGGGTCCTTGAGCTTCATGCCCTGTGCACTTGACCCACTGAGCTACATCTGGGTCCCCCCAGATTTCTGTATCTCTTACTAGCTTAAAGGATGGGGGCCAAGCAGTGGCGCACCCAGTTAAGTGTACATATAGCTATCAATCTCAAGATTTAGATATCAATCTCAAGGATCCAGGTTGGAGCCCCTGCTCCACACCTGGAAGGTCCATTTCATAAGTGGTGAAGTATGTCTTCTGTTGTCTATATTTCTGATTCTCTCTCTCTCTCCTCCTCCCCCTCTCAATTTCTCTCTGATATGTCAACTAAAAATAAAGTAGAAAAAGAAAGGGGAAAAGGCCGTCATGTGCTGTGGGTTCATGGTGCGGACACCTGGGATAACCCTGTGGGGGGAAAAATAAAAAAGAAAGAAAGAAGAAAGGAAAAAGAAAAACAATCAGGGGTTGGCTGGTTTAGTGCACACATTACAGTGCACAAGGACCCAGGTTTAATTCCCCAGTCCCCACTTGCATGGGGGAAGCATTATATATGTTGCAGCAGAGCTGCAGGTGTCTGCTTCTCTAGCTCCCCTCTCCCTCTCAGTTTCTCACTTTCTTATCAATTAAAGTGAAAAAAAAAGAAAAGAAAAGAAAAAGAAGCTAAACAAAGAACCAAGCAAAGGATGTAAGAAAAACAACTTAGCAAATATATATACAGAACCAGATATAATTAATATGAGTCTCTTATATTCCTATTGTTGTAACTTCAAATTTCTTTGAGGTAGTGGTAGATTTATTCCTTTATTCCACTTAATTACTCTTTCTGTGTTTCACTTAGACTACAGTAGTGACATTGAAATTTTAGGCTTTAGGACTTAGGATTCCCTCAAGACTTTGTTGACATCTAGAGTCAATTATGTTACATTCAAATTGTATACACATCACCCACACCTGCTGCTTGATTTGACATTTAATTAAAAAAAGAAGCAAAAACATGTATTGATAAATTTATCTGATAAGGAAGTCTGCCTTCATGAGTTTATAATTATCCCCTGAAAATGCTCATTTTCTGAAATGGAAACCATTTGGAAAGTGATATCAAGTTAAAAAAAACAATGGAGAGAATGGTGCATTACTGTTAAATATGGTACAGATAATATGCTGAAGGCACCTACAAAATAGTTTGAAATCTAGAGAAATGAATCAGTGCTTCATTTGGTCAACACACTGACCCTTTAGCGGATATACAATATGAAGAGTCTCATTGTCTCTAGTGCATTCCCTCCACTCAGTCCTGTTCCTCCAGTGTCTTACAGTCACTCACCATGGAGGCCAGACTCAGGTGGGACCCAGGAGGCAGACAGGTTAAGCTATAAGAGGTTATACTACAGTAGCCTCTTTCGATCAATCTTGTCCATTCTGTATCTTTGTTGGTTTATACAATTGTACTAAAACTTGATGGCATGATGATACTAACAAGCTACTATGTTTCCCCTTTCTTTTTGCATTTTGTAACTTTGTGTTCAGAGATCCTATATTGCACAACCCCATGGGGGCTCCACCTCCATTATCCCGTCTACATAGCCTTAAGCAGGTTTTATAAACTTACTGATACTCCTTTTTAAAGATGTTTATTTATGTATTTAAGTGAGAGAGGGGAAAGAGAATTAGGGCATCATTCTAGCATATACATGCAGGGAAACCTCACGTTACAAGTCCAGTGTTGTAGCCACTGGGTAACTCCTGCGTCATCAGTGCTATTCTTGTTATGGTGTGTTGGAGATGGAACCCAGTGTCTCACCCATGTGCTTTTCTGCTGACCCACCTCCATATTTATGTGTGTGAGAGAACACAAATCACTAGAAGAAGAAGACTGATACCATCCATGCAGTTTTCCTTATTGTTCTCGTGAAGTTCCTGGGACCCAGTTCTCGTGAAGAACCCAAGGCTCACCTATGCAAGGCAGACAAACACTGCAACAGACTCACCTCTTGGATGTCCATATTGGTATTTTATAAGCAGGTGTTTGTTTCAGGGGAAGGACCGTGTATAATGAATCCTCAAAGAATCATTCTAATAAGGATTCTCCCGGGGTTATCCTATTCAGTGCTGCAGACTTCACTGCTGTTACTGAAATGCCTGAGGTTAAAATCTGTGTTCTGTCAACAATCAGAGGTCCTTAGCTTTGTCAAGGATTTATCTGGACATTGCTGATTAATGTAGGACTAAAAACAAGCACAATACTACCTTACATGATATGGTTTTTTATAGTTTAAGTACTTATTAATTTATACTTTAATTTCACAGTGAGAAAGATGTCCCCAGAAATATTAAGAATTTTTACTTGTTCTGTGTGTAAATTAATATCTAGGCTACAGTGGTTGCTTTCTGGTGGCATAGTTTTCTCTGTGGTCTGCCAGAGAATCCAGATCTGTAGGTTGAGAATCAATGAGTTAAAATACCAATAAAAAAAATCCCACAAGACTTGTCAGAGGCAGAATATTGTCTTATTTTTTTCCATTGCAAAGGAAATACAGAATAGTCTTACGAAATAATATCACTAAATGGGTTAAGAAAACATTTGAAACAGAAAGAATTGAAAACTCTTGCCTGTATATGTACCAGATATGATCAGAGGATAACTTTTTAAAACTGTAGAAAATTATGTAATATGAATGTTATGCTGAAGGGTACAATTCCTGCAGTTCTTGGATAAAGAAAACAGCATATAGTGGTTATATAAGAAATAGCAGTTATATAAGAAACACAGAGCGACCAGATTAAAAAATATATATATATATAGTGTTAGCTTTCAGACAAAAGTTAATAGCATAGTATAGTAATCTATCATGCAGACATCATCCAGCTTCAAGATTATCTACAAATTATGGTCCCTTTTCACCTATATTTCTACTCTTTTTCTTTTTCTCTAAATTATTTTGTAAAAAAAGATATCCTAGCTACCATGAATTCTTTATAACTCTAATGACTAATGACTGTTTTCAAAACTACATTGCCATGATCACAACTAGTAACAGTAACAGTGCCACACAGTAACCAGTCTGTGTTGCTTAGCCCAATTACCTGAAAACTATCTTTGGAGAGTTTGTGCACATCTAAGTCTAAACTTGGTCTAGACCTTATAAATGCTTAAAGTTTCTGCATTTCTTTATCTCTCTGTTATTCCTGTCATCTATTTGTTGAAGAAGTGGGCCTGAAGAGTCTTGTGACATTCTGGATTTGTCTTACTATTTTCTTTGTAGCAACATTGATGAGTATACCTTGTTCATTTGTGTCCACGATTCCTGTAAAATACCAGTCTTGAATGGCTTACCGCTGCCTCCTTCCCTTTCTCTCCCATCCTCTTTTGTGTGAAGCAGGGAATGGTTGAGAACTGTTCTAGAAACTTCTGCAAATGTTCTAGTGAATCATTTTGGAAGGATAAACCACTTTTTAATGATGTTAAGATAACTTGTAATTTTGGTGTTACTAGTCCCATATGTATACTACAGACCTTCTTTTTAAAAATAATTATTTATTACCTTTTTTCTTGCCATTGTTGTTTTATTGTTGTAGTTATTGTTGGTGTCATCATTGTGGATAGGACAGAGAGAAATGAGAGATGAGAGGAAGACAGAAAAGGGGAGAGAAAGATAGACACCTGCAGACCTGCTTCCATGCTTGTGAAGGGACTCCCCTGCAGGTTGGACTACAGAACTTCTTATCAGTCTTTCACCAAATAGTTACACATTGATAACTCATCAACAATATCTTTTAATTTCTAGAAATTGCAGTAGGATGGATTTTAGTTTTTATCATCCATTCTGCATGTGTGACTGAAATTCTTCTGCAGAGAAGAAATTTCCTTCATGCAATAAGCTTACTATTAAATTGCAGTGTATACAAGAACAGAATATCTGATTACATGATTTTAATCTATTAATTCGGAGAATAATAAGTTTGCATTTTATAAACTGTAGAGTTGATCAGCCACCTAAAAAAATATGGGGGCATTCATTAACATTGTCCTTTGAAATAATTCTTGGGTTTCTTGGCATAAGACTTCCAATATTTATTTTTTCCTTTTAAATTCCCAGACCTAAACTCACCCATTCTACCTCTATGATATTTTTGTAGGAAATGGTTCATCTTTATTCTGAAATGAAGACTCTGAGTTTATGCATTTCAGCTAAACTATCTTTTCTTCTAGACCCATGCAACAGGCTCCACTTGAATGTCCAAATTTCTTTAAATAGAGAAAATATTGATTTCCTTTGGTTGTTGGTAATTTAAATTCCAGATTGTTGGGGTACTTAACATAACAATGATTTTATATTCAGATATATTTATCCTAAAACTCTTTTCCCTTATTTTTGTATCACATGTGTGAGTACAATCTGCTATTTGACTTTCTCTTTCTGACTTATTTTATTTAGTAGGCTGCCCCGTGTCTCCGTCCATGTTGTAGCTAAGAGACAAGCTCTTATCCTCTCTTACACTTCAGTAGCTTTCTCTTATAGAGATAGGCCTCATATTTCTTTCTTTTTTTCTTTGTTTCTTTCTTCCTTCCTTCCTTTCTTTCTTTCATTTCTTTGTTAGAGGATTAATGTTTTACAGTTGACAGAAAATACAATAGTCTGTACATGCACAACATTTCTCAGTTATCCCCATAGCAATACAACCCCCACTAAGTCCTCTGTCATCCTTTTTGGACATATATTCTCCCCCCCCCACCACCCCAGAGTCTTTTACTTTGATGCAATACACCAACTCCAGTTCAAGTTCTACTTGTGTTTCCTCCTCTGATCTTGTTTTTCAACTTCTGCCTGAGTGAGATCATCCCATATTCATCCTTCTGTTTCTGACTTATTTCACTTAACATAATTTCTTCAAGCTCCATCCAAGATGGGCTAAAAATCGTAAAATCACTATTTTTAATAGCTGAGGAGTATTCCATTGTGTATATAGACCACAACTTGCTCAGCCACTCATCTATTGTTGGACACCTAGGTTGCTTTCAGGTTTGGACTATTTATTACAAATTGTGCTTCTATGAACATAGGTATACACAAATATTTTTGGATGGGTGTGTTATGTTTCTCATCTTTCTTAATCATTCATCTTTCATTGGGAATTTGGGTTGTTTCTATATTATGGCTATTGAAAGCAACTGCAATAAACATATCTTTTTTTTTTTTAATTTCAGCTTTATTTGGCCAATGTGTTCAGTCTCAACACTGTGGTAGAATTGCCTGAAGAAGTATCAGCTTTTGATTCTGGTCAATCATCCCTGGCCAATATCTGCCTGGAGGTGGCATAGGTCTTGGCAGCAATGGAGGTCCTAGAGTGACTGGGAGCCTGGCCACAACTTGAGGAGGGAGGGGGCTGCCCTGCTGGTCCCAGCTAGCAACTACCACCCTCCTCTTGTCCTTGGGGGTGCCTCCCTCCAGCAAGTTAGAGATCTCTGTGCAGTTATACCTTCACCACATCAGGTGAGAAGGACCCCATCCAGCCTGCCCTGTCCCTACACAGGGGACAGGAGTCTCCAGGGAGGCACAGCCAAGGTAATAATAGGCACGAAAGTCTAAAATCCCACAGATGGAATTTTCTTAGAGTGACACACACACACACACACACACACACACACACACACACACACACACACACACACACACACACTCTTGTATCAGTGTCCTTGTGTCCTTTTTATAAATATCTAGTGGTGGAATTAGTGTATCCAATGGTAGGATCCATTTTTAATATTTGGAGGAATCTGTTTCCCACCAGAACTGGATCCATGAACATTCCTACCAACACTGTACAGAAGAACTTCTTTCCCCCACATGTTCCCAGCACTTGTTTCTACCCTTTATGTAGGTCATTTTCACAGTTGTAAGGTGTTATCTCATTGCTACCTTGATTTGCATTTCCTTGTTAGGAAGTTAAACTGTGCAGCTATGATGTAACTTTCAGTCTTGTGTAAGTCTTCTTTGGTGAAGTGCCTTTTTTTACTTCTTTTTTCCCCTCCCCTTTTGATGACTTGTTTCCTTATTGCTGATACCTTTTGTGAGTTCTTTATGTATCTATGTATTGGTCTTTTGTGATAATATCTCTCCCATTTAATAAGATGTATTTTGCAAGCCTTTTTGTTTTAGTTTCTTTTCCCTTTTTGTTGGATTTAATTGCCCAAAGGCATCTCTGATGCCTGTATCATTAGATGCTCTCCTTATATTTTCTTTCATGCATTTTATGTTTTAAAGTCTAATATCCAATTCATGGTTCCACTTTGAGTTGATTCTCTCTTATACAAACATTAATATACTATAAATCTATTCTACCTCTTAATTAATCATTTTCAATCAAATCTATTTATTGAGAAAAAAATACTGATTGACAAGGTTATTGCTGTCATAGGGGTATGACTACATATCTCCCCAAAGTAACTGTCAGTATGCCTCACCCACCAAAAGACACCCACCAAAGGATACTGTCTCCAACCTCCATTTAGCCCGCTCTCACATCTCCTTTTTGGATCCTAGGATCTGCTGAAAAAGGCCTAAGTATATTGTTTCACCATGCATCTTTCTTTCTTTCTTTTTTTCCCCCTATAATTCTAGTGATTATTGTGTAACAGGAGAATAAGGCTATCCTCGTTCACCTTTGTGGCTACAGAATTCTCATTTAAAGTCTTATCAAGGGGCCGGATGGCTGTGCACCCTCTTAAGCACACATAGTAACTACGCACAAGGATACAAACAAGGACCCAGGTTGCAGAGCCCCCACTCAGTACCTGCAGGGGGGATGTTTCACAAGCAATTGAAGCAGATCTGCAGATATCTGTCTTTCTCTTCCTCTCATCTCCCCTCATTCTCGCTCAGCTTCTCTTTGTCCTATTGAATGAAAAGAAAAAAAAATAATAAGGGAAAAATGGCTACCAGGAGTGCTGGGACAGAGCCCCAGCAATAATCCTGGAGGATTATTGTTTTTAATCAGTCTCTTGATTATGGACACTGATTTTCCCTAGAACCTATTCTTACAAATAGTGTTACAATGAGTGATCTTTGCATAAGATTTTTTTTTTTTTGTATTGTTAGTGTTACATGGGGTAAGTTCCTGGCAGTTAGGCTGCTGCCAGGTAATTGTATATGCAGTTTTGCTAGACATCAAATTCCCCTGGGTTCTGTTATTTTGTGTTCCCACCAGCTGAGCACAAACCTGCATAATTCCATTCAAATCAATCACAGAGAGTGCTGTTGAGATTTTACATATTTGCAATCAGATAGGTGAGAAATCTGATCTGAAGGTGGGTTGAATTTGCATATCTTATTGTAATGGAGAGTAAGCATTATTTTATATTCTTATTTTTTTAACCAATCCCCCATAGTGTAGTGTTTTTTTCCCTTAAATCTTAAATGCTTCTTGTAACCTTTAGAATATTTAGACACTGCTCTGTGATACCTTAGTGATATTTCATTTTCTAGCTTGTTGTTTATGTTTCCGTTCTTTGTACAGTGTGTGTGTGTGTGTGTGTGAAATGAAGGCACTTTTTTTAATGTGCAGAACATCACCAGTCTTTTACATTGCATTTCTTCTGGAAGCCAAAATATAATTAAGAAATTGTACTCTGCTCTGATATATAAAGAAACACACCCACTTTACTCTGGAATCTAGATGATTGTAATTTTTCACAGCACAATCTCTTAGGTGTGCAAAAATCTGTTCTGATGTTTGTTGTGAGGAATAATTGAGATTTACACTATTTCATGTGACTGTGCAACTTTCTCAGCATTTAACTAAGATGCTGTATTTATTGTGGCCTAAATTTTCTTATTCACTGGGGTCCATTTATGGGCTTTTAATTTGAGTCTACTATTAAATCTGGTCATCCGTGTGCCAATTCCATATAGCTTAATTATAGAAAGCTTATAATGCATTTTATGCTGTTAATGGCCCTCTATTTCTTGGGACTTCTTTGGTTATTATTGTTTCTTATTTTCCTATATGAACTTTAAAATAAACTTGCATAACTCTCAAAAGATTTTTATACTATTTTTGTTGAGAATGAAAAAGTTGTCTTTACAATGCTGTGTCATCCATGAACAGTTAATACACTTTACTCCACATGTATTTCTTTGTCTTTAGGGAATGTTTTATAGGAAAAAAAAAGTCTTTTTTAATCTAATTTTTTATTGCTACACGGTTATGGCTGGGGTTTAGTGCCCAAAGAACAAATGACAAATCCACCATTGTCCTTTTGTCCTCCCCACACCCATTTATTTGATAGGATAGAGAAAAATTGAGAGGGGAGGAGGAGATGGAGAAAGGGAGAGACAGAGTGAGATGTTGTTGTGCGGGCCACAGAGAAGAGAGAGAGGAGGTCCGGAGTGAAGAGGGAACACAAATCTTTATTTGTGCTGGCACCTCAGAGTTGGGTGCTAGAGAAGCAGGTTGGGCCACGTGGAGGTAGCGAAAATGGCTGCCTCACAGTAACCTTTCCTTTGTCTGAACAACGAAGTGAAGCACTGGCAAGAGAGCGAGGTGCGGAAGAAGAAGGGCTTTTATAGGAGCAGCTTTCGCGAGAATGGAAAGGGGGAGGAGTGACCAAAGCACTTCAAATATCGTGGGGAAATAGACAATGCCCTGAGGGCACAACATGGCGGAACAGGCACTCCGAGAACTAGTAGTAGCCTGAGGGGACAACATGGCAGATGTGACTGCATCTGCACAATTTCCCAGCAGTGAGACACCAGCAGAACTGCTTCACCACTTGTCAAGCTTCCCCCTCTGCATATGGGAAGTAGGGGCTTGAACCTGGGTCCTTGCACATGGTAAAGTATGCACTTAACTATGTGCCACCCACTCAAAAAAAAAGTGTTATTTTAAATAAGCATTTAAGAGAAAAACTTTCTACTTTGGAATATGTCCTTTGATTAAATAGAATAAGTGAATGTTAGTTGTGGTAAACAAGATTCTATTCAAAAATATATATTGTGTGGGCCTGGGTGGTGTTTCACCTTGTAAAGTGCACACATTATCATGGATGAGGACCAGCTTCAGTGCCCCAGTCCCCACATGCAGGGGAGAAACTTCACAAGCTGTGGAGTCCTGCTGAAGCTGTCTCTACTCATCTCTGTCTCCCACTGTCTCTACCTCTCACTTTCTGTCAAAAGAAAGAAAAAGGAAAATTTAAAAAAAAACTTGAAAATTTAAATTATATATACATGAATCATTCAAAAATTCATCCTTATTACATCATAAAGAATTTTCCCATATCATGCTTATCACATAATTTTAAATGAGAGTGATATTTTCATCTGAATATCCTCAATCGCATACCTGTTATAAAATTAGACCTTTGCTCACAACTACCAGTTTACATATCAGTGATCTTAGGATCAAGTACACTTTGACCCTTGTATCAACAAATCCTTATTTCAATTTTAATTTGCCTGCATATCCAATTAAGTACCAGTAAATTTAAATTACCTGCTCATTGGAATGGATCAGAAAGTGAGGAAAATCACAGAGTTATTTTTGTGTCTGTATAATCTTCTTTATTATTTTGATGGCGTTGAATAAATTGAATCTTTACTGAAGAATGTCATTCCATCCAAAAGAAAAACAACCTCGCTGAAGCTTGAGTCCTTTAGTTCAAATGTTATAGGAGTCTTTGTGATTTTGGATTCTTAGTTTATAAGATCCTCCAAGGCAGCTTTAAGTAAAGTGATTCTAAAATGGGAAGGACTCCATGTCATTCATGGGCTACCTGGGTATCTGTGGAGATGCTTTCTGCTCTGACACATTAGCTAGAGGAAAACATGGCATTGTTCTCGCACCAAAATTTTGAATTTCTTGCCTCTCAGAAAGCCAGTTAATGGAGAAACAAGAGTTGGTGTGAGAAAAGCTGATGTAGTCAAGTGTTAGCCAAACCTAAATATATGGTGTCCTTAAACAAAACATCTTCCTCCCACAGGCATATGTGTTTATAGACACATGTATTCCTATCCATTTACAGGAAGCCTTGTCACAAGGCTGTCCAACTACAAGGGGTCAAGTAGAGCTTCACTGGAGCTTACTAGCCTAATAAAAATCATTAAACAATAATTTATCCCTGATCTGCTCAATAGCTGCATTTTTTTTTTCTGCAGGTCTGTCAGATTAGCTCCAGACTTCTTTTCCCAGAAGTCTTTGTGACTGACTCCTACTTTGCATATGGAGAATAAGATGGAGTCTGTAACACTCACTCAATTATAGCACTAGGATTTAGTAGGCAGGACCTTGGAAACACTGTATTGTTCTAGAGCATTGTATTGTTCTAGAGCATGTCAAGACTTGCCTTGTCCTAATTCTGGGAGAGATATTAGAACTTTCTGGGACTTGAGTAACCATGTTTTTTTCTGTTGCGTGCTTAGGACTCTGTTACTTAGGCATTCAGGGTTCTTACTGAATTCAGACTCCTGCTAAATGTGGGCATAATCAGAAACAGACCAGTTGCTTACTTGTCAGATTGTTTATGTGTGACCAGGAGCAAAGGAGCATTTATACCTTTTTATAGCTGCACCCATAAATCCATGGACACTATATAGTATGCCTCAGAATATGAAGTTGTATATATGAAGATCTGTTTTTCTTATCCTGAATGTTCATATATCCCTCTGCTGGGTTATTTTGGTTACACAGAAATTAACTTAAGCTATATTTCCCCCAGTGCACCTTCCTGTGAGGGGAGGGGATGGTATCATTGTGGAAAACTAAGGACTGGCAGAAATTTATTATTTTCATCCTCACATCACAGCGGTTACATTAAGGAAGGAACAGTTTTCTTAATAATGCTGAAAAATGTCTCACTGTTTGCAGGAAATTACATTTAGATTTTTTTTTTTGTCTTTTTAATTTCAGTGATAGCAAGAGACATACAGAGAGAAAAATACCAGAATATTTGTCAGTTCTGCCTTGTGATGGTGCTGAGGATTCAGTATGAGACATGGAAGAACTTTCTACATAATTATTATGCTTTCTCCCCAGCCTAAGATCACACTTTTAACTCCCTTGATTTGTCAGAGCTGACCATGAGGACTTATCCTTAGTGTGGCAAAATTGATTGTTCTCCCTTTTCTGAGACTGGAATATTTCATCTTAGACTCTTAAACCTCAGGACTGAAGCAAATGCTTCTCTTTTGAAGCTGCCACTTTTGGAAACAAAGTAAAAAACAGCAACCAAGAGAGCTGTTTTGGTGATTTTAAAGGTAATGATTAGCAAGATGTTATTTGGGAAGAACAAAATAAATGTGATTGTTATCATATGCACTGCTTCAGGGAAAAACAAACAATCACTAAAAACCCAGGGGGAATATTTGGTAATCATTTAAGTCCTTTGCAAGAATGGAGACAGTTACTTTAAAGGTGAATGGACTCATTAACAGTGGATCAAAACAAATGTAGATAGGGAACAAATGTAAGATTAATGTTAAGTATCAGCAGGGCCTGTTTTCCCTTCACTTCCAGCCACTAGAGTCTAGCAAACTAAATCCCTTCATCTCTGTGAGTCACCACTGCAGTTTTTCTTAAATATGTCAGGCGTGGGTGCAGTGGATGCAGGAAATAAGCGCTGGCAGTTTTCCTGCTGTTATAAAAAGACGGAAGCCCATCATGAATGAAAGCACACACACACACACACACACACACACACACACACACACACACACACTATATTTGCCATCTGCATGGCTTCCAAACAAGCCAAAACCCTGACGAAAGCCCCCAATCTGAAGGAAAGAGTATGGCAAATAATAAAATCATCCAGGCAACCGAGAGCTAACATTGCAGAAAATCAGACTTAAAAATAACAAAAACTGTCAGGCAATGTTGATAGAGCAAGGAAGTGCCAGTGAAAGAGAGTTTGGAGGAATACTGAAGGCAGAGGATAATACAGAAGCCATTGTTCAGCTGAAAGGTTTTCCAAAGCAAAGCTGCTTGCTGGTAAGAAAATATTAAGCCTTTCCAGCAAATATAATTTCTTCCCAGATTTGAATAGTCAGTTATGTTTGCTGGAGATAAAGCAAACCTTATGGCTTTGAACTATGGGGTCCCATTTTCTAAAATAAATACTAGACTTCTGAGAGGGCCTCAAATGAATCCAGGATTTAATAGCTTTTAATTTATCACTGGGGATGTATTCAGAATGAGAAGCTAAATAAGTATAGTTATGCAATGTTTAAAGCTTATAATCTTGGTTGTGCAAGGAAGCTACGTGGTAGGGTGTTGGTTTTGTCATGTAGGTGACCCAGCCCCCATTGTACCAAGGGGAACGTTGATATTGTGATATCTTCTCAATTCTCCTTCTGTCTCTCTCTACCTGAAAAAGTCAACTTGGAATGGTAAAGTCTAAGGGTGGGTGGTGGTCAGACAAAAAATAAAACTCTTAATCTTTAAGGAATTTCAAGATAGTTGTTAAGGAGGGTATGATCTCAATTTTTTGTAGGTAACTCTAAAAATCAAACTGTAACAAGCCACATAATTTTTATTTATAAATTAACTTTCCTATTCTTTAACCATCTGGGAGTATGGACCCAGGGTCACTATGGGGTGCAGAAGGTAGAAGGAAGGATTCTGTATAATGGAGGAGATGGATAAGTCTTAGGATACTAGAAAAAAAAAAAGATAGTGTCTGGGGGTTAGCTTACCTATTAGAGCTCACACACCACGAGGTTGTAGGTGATGAAACGATAGTGGGCCTGTCAGGGACATTGGCCTGAGCAACATCATAGAACAATCTTAAGAGGAAGTCTGTACAGTCCTGGTAGTTAAAGCTCAGGGAATACTGTACAGTTACTTCCATGAGGATCTATATGGTTCTGAAGGACAAGGTCTAAGAACAGTTAGCTCTGACCTTTGGACTCATTCCCATGGGTTGTATAGAAATAAATAGCAGACAAGCAAAGGTTATTTTGACCTTGAGTACAGGCTGCAGCTTCACTACTTCACTGAGCTGAATTTTGGACACTATGCTAGCATGTTCTGCTGTCTAAGATGAGAAATAGAGTCAGTGTTAGTACTTCACTATATAAGCTGAGCTCTGCTAAGAATAAGGCATCAGATGATCAGTCTAGTCCTGTGCCCTGTCATTATTTTGCCCTCTTCTCAGGGACAATACAGGACCAGTAATGGGTTGACTTTATTTTTTTATAATTATCTTTATTTATTTTTTGGATTGATACAGTCCAAACAATCAAGAGGAGAGGGGAGATAGAAAAGGAGAGAGGCAGGGAGTTACCTGCAGCATTGCTTCACCTCTCACAAAGCTTTTCTCCTGCAGGTGGGTACTGGGGGCTTGAACCCAGGCCCTTGTGCATTGTAACGTGTGCACTCAACCAAGTGCGGCACCACATGTGCACTCAGCCAATTGTGCCACCACCGGAGTCCCCCATGTAGCTACTTTAGACTACCTGAGAATGTGGGCAATGTATTAGACACTGCAACACACTAGGAGGCATGAAACACGGAGAGGGGAGGAATGACTGCATTGTTGGGGCAAAGCAGAGGTCTAAGAAAAGCGAGTTATAAGGAGCCAGAACTAATAGTTACTTTCTGAGCCTAACCAAGCAAGGAGAGGTCCAGTCTTTTCCTGGGTGCTCTTACATGCTTCTGGCAAAGTAAAGAACAGCTTTCTGTGGTCCTTCAACTACTGAGCAGATATCCATGGAATCAGAGTCTAGGAAGGAAACTTGAAGAGTGAGACTCCTAAAAATGAAATTCCTATTGGAACAGTGGTGGCCTTTGGAGAATGAGACATCTCTTTGTTGATCTAGTAGAAAGAACCATGTTGGCTTCCCTTGTGTCAGAGCTGGTGCAGTGGAGAACAGAGACCAGGTTGTTGACAGGTTCCAGTGAGGTGACTCAGATATAAAGCCCTAATGAGATCAGGAGGCAAGACACTGGCAAAATTATTGCAGAGCAATTTGGAAGCTTTTTCTGCTTTGTAGTCTAAGAGCTTGATAGCCTTATACAGTGACTATCATTTCAATCCAATTTCAGCTATGGTCTTTGATACCAAACATGCAGGCACTGAATATGTGTGTGTGTGTGTGTGTGTGTGTGTGTGTGTGTGTGTGTGTGTGTGTGTGTGTATGAGAGAGAGAGAGAGAGAGAGGGAGAAAGAGAGAGTATGATGCTTGCAACTCAGTCATGTGTGTTCCACAACTCCTGAATAATTTTTTTCTGTTCATATGAGAGAGTGAGGCAGAAACGGAGAGACAAAGAGGAAGATATGCCTTTTGTGGGGCATTCCCCTAATGTCCTGATTCTCACATGTAGTGCAAGGGCTCAGAGCCAGGGCATTATACATAATAAGACATGTGCTCTACCAGGGGGATCCAGGAATAAGTGAATGCCCCAGTGTGATGTTTATATGATGCCAGTATAATTGTCTTATTCATTGACTCAATTTTGAGGGGTGAGTGATACCTTTTTTTTTTTTATAAATATATCTATGACATAAGAAAGACCTCATGAGCAAAAGTAACAAACAAAATTTGTCACTTGGTTTGAAGAAGAAAAGTGTAATCTGAAAAATAAAAGCCTACTCAGTTGGAAATCTGTACATCCCAAATAAGATGTTTTACTGTCTGACATAAAATAGTGCAAGGATCAGTTTGAAAGGGTTGGTCTTTAGAATGCATTGGTATTTTTCTTCTGCCCACCTGGAGCTTATGTCAATACACTTTTGTTCTGTGCACCATTCCACAAGTAACAGGAAACAGAATTCTTTATGGAAAATGTTACTCAACCGTGCTAATGAGAAGAAGAGATGGCATTTGTAATCCAGTGAAAGATCCAAACATTGGGCAGCCCTTAATATGTTTTAAGATGATATTTTCATAACTTTTCTAATAGGTTGTCTGTCTTCTAATAATTAGAAAGAAAGTAGTAAGTGGAGAATTAGGGATGATGTAAAGAGTAAATGGTTAAATACAACTCCTGAAATGAAATAGTCCTTACAAATTATACAGTCTTGTTTCCCTACATCCTTTACAGGCAAGAAATCAGATCCAGAGAAAAGACTCACTTATGGTGACATTAGTAAGAAGCAAGGAGCAGAAAAGATTACAATTCTGGCTCTTTTTTAAAATTTCTTTATTGGGGAATTAATGTTTTACATTTGACAGTAAATACAGTAGTTTGTAAATGCATAACATTTCTCAGTTTTCCATATAACAATACAACCCCCACTAGGTCTTCTGTCATCCTTCTTGTACCTGTATTCTCCTCCCCCTACCACACACACACACACACACACACACACACACACACACCAGAGTCTTTTACTTTGGTGCAATATGTCTGGCTCTTTGTATATTTTTTTCCCGTTCTATTCTAATATGTTGCTTTTATCTTTATTTTTTCTAATTCATGCACTAGAAAGACCATGATCCCTATTTGTGTAAAGCTGTGTCCTCCTGGAGTGAAGGAAAAAGACTGAATAACACAATATTCAGATAACTATGTACTGGTATGGATGTAACTAATTAATTCTGGTTAGTGGGGTGGGTTTGCTTTTCTTTAAATATTATTTTGGCCAGGGAAATCATAGATCAGACTTTTCTACCTTCCAAGAAAATGCTTGAGGAAAAATCCAAGTAGTAAATCTATCTGTGGTTGTGACTCCATCCTGAAAGATAAGTTTGAGGACTTTTGAATATTTAAATTGCAAATGAGATATTTCCATCTCCATTTTCAAAAAATGATTCATAATTCAGAGTTATTATTGTTCTCCTATGGGGAAAGGAAGATTAGCCCTTCTTTATTAGCTTTAGTTGCTGGTAATCAATCAGTAATTACATAATAAAGAGGTAAAATTGGGTGTTTAGCACAAAATTATGTCACCCCACATTCCTTCATTGCAATCAGCTCTGGATTGTGGAGGGCTCTGGTAGGACTGAATCTCAAGAAGATTCCAAAAAGCTAAATAAGTAGGACCTAGATTACTCATCTGGCCTCTTCATTGTTTCTTTCTCATTCTATCTCTCTGATGTGGTAGTGGAAAGCTGCATTTATATCAACTCTATTGTCAGCAGTTCAGATACAGAGGGGTTTTTTGTTGTTGTTGTTCATTTGTTTATATTTTTGACACACTGAACTGTATCTTTCCTACAGTAAATATACATTCTCTAGTTTGTACAAAAAAAAAAAAAAGACTTTCCATTATATTGAAGCAACAACAACAAAAAAAATAGGACACTAAAGAATTATTGTTGATAGTGGGGGAAGGATATGTTGAAGTATTCTTGGCTATGGTTTGTGGTCACTTACTGTTTGGTTATCTCCTAAAAGAGGATTTGACATGTAGAGTGATGGGAGTGATGGGTATGTGCAGAAATGATATGGGTAAGATAATTTCTCTCTCTCTCTCTCTCTCTCTATATATATATATATATATATATATATATATATATATGTGTATGTATATATACATATATATATATATATATATATATATGTTGGGGATGAGAATATTTTGAAGAGACATATCACAGGGAGATGAGAAATTATAGCCAAGTTTCAACAAATGTTCTGTAACCCACTAACTCCCCAATATAATAAAAAATGGCTCCAGGAGTGAAGTAGTCATGGTTTGCCAGAGGTAATCCTGGAGGCAATAAACAAACAAGCAAATAAACATAGTGAAAGTTTAGGATTTGAGAAAGAAGACAGGATTGGTCAGCGAGGAAGAACCAATAATCAAAGGTATGCAGATTTAGATTATGCCCACATCATCAAAAAGATAATATTAGGACCTCCACACTGCATGCATTCAGAAGGAGAGAAGTCTTGATAGACTGAAGTATTCATATAGTTATCCTTTCCTTTTGTTTTTTCCCTTTTCTTTTCTTCTTTTCACTACTCAACTCTCCTTCTGGTGATGCCACGGATTAAACCTTTGACCTCTGAGACTCAATAATTATTCAAATACTTTCCTCAAACTTTCATTCTTCCATTTTTCCATTTGATTTGTCCTTTGGTCTGTGAATATGTAATATATAATATTTTATATTTATAATTTATACATTTAAGAAATATATTTAATATATATTTTCCTCCATGGAATCTGTATGCCAATTTTTCTTCCTTTTGGTAAATTATATAATTTACTACCAGAGCACTGCTCAGCTCTGGCTCAAGGTTGTGTTAGCCACTGAACTCAGAACATTGGAGCCCCAGGCCCCGAAGTCCCTTTTAGGATAACTCTGATAACCCTGACCTTAAGATAACCTAAATCGCAGGATTATAAATTATTTCCTTGGACTTTTAAAAGTCTGTAACTTTTCTCTTTTACACTGAGTTCTTTGAATCACCTCTGATGATGATTTTAGTATATTCTGAGAATCGTTAATTTTGTATTTGCTATATTTTTTTTTGATGGATGTTGTCTCTTTTTTTAAAAAAATTTTTATTTATAAAAAGGAAACATTGACTAAACCATAAGATAAGAGGGGTACAACTTCATACAATTCCCACCACTAGAATTCTGTTATTTTCTTAAAGAAATCACCCCCTTAAGATTGGAGAATAGGGAGTCAGACTGTAACTCAGCAGGTTAAGCACAAGTGGTGCACTGCACAAGGACTGGTGTAAGGATCCCAATTCGAGCCCCTGGCTCCCCACCTGCAGGGGAGTCACTTCACAAGCAGTGAAGCAGGTCTGCAGGTGTCTTTCTCTCCCCTTCTCTGTCTTCCCTTCCTCTCTCCATTTTTCTCTGTCCTATCCAACAATGATGGCATCAATAACAACAACAATAATAATTACAACAATAAGACAAGGGCAACAAAAGGTAATAAATAATAAATAAATATTAAAAAAAGATTTGAGAATAATGATAATTGAAGCAAAGTGACTTGCCTAACTTGTCCTAATTGGCCCACACTAGTTGTGTGTGTTCTGCCTTTATTTTCTTTGTTCCTTTAGATTTTAAGCTAAGGTAGGTAGACCTTGGCATACATTGTATTGTTGTGCCATTGACAATCGCCCAAGGTGTGTTTTTTTTCTTTTATACACCCCAACATGGAAGAAATCCCAGGCCCTAGTGTATGTGCATGACCACTGAGACACCCTTACTTGATTTTTACATCCTTTGTATTCTTTTATTTTTTATTTATTTATTTTCCCTTTTGTTGCCTTTGTTGTTTAACATTGTTGTGGTTATTGATGCTGTTGTTGTTGGAGAGGACAGAGAGAAATGGAGAGAGGAGGGGAAGACAGAGAGGGGGAGAGAAGGACAGACACCTGTAGACCTACTTTAGCACTTGTGAAGGGACTCCCCTACAGGTGGGGGCATCCTTTGTATTCTTATGAGGAGAAGGGTGGTGAGGGGGAAAGGGACATCAGAGCAGGGCTCCACTATCCATTCTGTTTCACCTTCCACTAGTCTTGGTGTCCTTATGCAAGGAAACCAGGTCTCATGAATGGAAGGCATGCATACTACCCACTAATCCACTTCCTCACCTCCCCCACCCCGGATTCTTACTAAGTATGAATGAATGCACTCTCATTAGGACAAAAGATAGCTCACCAAGGAGAGCAGACACTTTAGCATGTGTGAACCTCGGGCCTCCACCATGTGCACTTGTGTGGAGTGTGAGTCACAATACAGGAACAGTGCTGTTGTGTCTCTCCTCAGTATCTCTTTTTATCTCACAATTTTTAATATAAGATATATGAACCCAGTAGAAGCAGTGCTGTCCTGCAATATGTAATCAGAAAAGTAACCTCATAATCTCAACAAGCAAAAATTAATAAATAAAATAAAAATAAAATAAATTTAATAGCAGCAGACATATAATTGTGGCTATTTATTGAGTCTTTCTGTGTGGAATGATGTCACTTACTCTATTGCCAGAATCCCTATGTCACATAATTATTTTATTTTATTTTTACACCCATGTTATTGCTATGGCTCAGTGCCTACACAAGGAATTCACCTTCCCTCCTGGGTAATTTTTCTTTTTTTCCTTTTCTTGATAGAGAAATAAATTGAGAGGGAAGGAAGGGATCGAGAGAGAGATACCTACAGGACTGCTTCTTCCTTAAAAGTGGAGACTAGGAACTTGAACCTTGGTCCTTGTACATAGTAATATATCACACCACTGTATGGCCCTTCATATCATTCTTTTTCCTTTTTTGCCTCCACAGTGCTAAATCTTCTCCCAGTGCCATAGTATTCCCACATGATGTCCCTGGCTCACATGGCAAAGGGGATGTCTTCTCAGGCAAGCTGTTTTGCTGGCCCCAAAGATTTACTTATTCTTTTGTATGAAAGAGAAAGGAGTTGGGCAGTGCCACCTGGTTAGATGTAAATATTACCATATGTAAGGATCCAGGTTAAAGCTCTTTGTCCCCACCTGCAGGGAGGAAGCTTCATAAATGGTGAAGCAGTACAGCAAGTCTCTCTTTCTTTCCCTCTCCCTCTTTTCCTCCTCCCTTCCTCTTTCTCCCTCTCCCTCTTTCTCTTCCTCTCTCTCTCTGTCCCCCTTCCCCTCTTTCTATCCTTCTCTCTCTCCCCCTTGCTTTTCCTCTTCTTCCCCCCTTCCCTCTCATTTTCTCTCATCTAAAATGAATAAATAAAATATTTTAAAAAGAGAGAGAAATGGCTAGAGTACTACTTAACTCTGGTTTGTGATAATACTGGGGTTGAAAGTGAAACCTCTGGGCCTCAGCCATGCAAACACTTTGCTCTAACATGTTGCGCTTGCTCCCACCGGTAGGGTCTGTGATCTGTTTTTTAGTTCAGGTGTGTGTAGATGACACTAGAGAAAGTTCTCTTTACACAGATAAAAGCCCCCAAGCCTCACCAATTTACTTAGCTTTGGAGGCTCTGTAGCCACAGAGCAGCTGTGTTCAGGGATCATATGTGATTTCCTGAAAGATTTTCTGCTGATGGCTTTGGAAAACTGGAAATTATAGCTGTTTCTAATGGCATCAGTGTGGTGGAGGCCAGAGAAAATGATGGTTTCTTAAGCAGAAACCTTCTTGATAATCATTCTTCTCCTGCCTCTTCATTAAGGCAGAGTGTGGGGGAGTCACAGTTGGTATGGAGGGTGTGTGTGTGTGTGTGGCAGGGGTGAGGGTAAGGGGGTGATCACTATTTTTGACCGAAGGCTTTGGAACCCAAAGCAGCAAACATCAGTCTCAAAGTATTGAATGTCCAAATGTCTTCAGCAGAGACTGCTTAATGCTTTCAATATGCAGCAAGGAAGAGAAAAATCCAAGTGCCTAAACCGGCATATGGTCTTAGAATTCTGAAGATTGAATTCTGTAGCTATTAAAGTAATGAATCACGAAGTCCTGGCAAGTTTTCACATGCCACCATCAGGCTCTGCCTCTGCCTTCTGACATGGCAACACTTCCTCCCTCTACTCCTTAGGAATCATGGTAGGTATACCCAGTAGAAAACCCCATCTAATGGGGTAAGTAGTGTCAAAATCTACCTTGAAATGTGGTGATTAAAAACAGCTAGTCAACAACTATCAGCCAGTTGTCCCAGTGGAATTGCTAGAATGAATGAGGAGACGTAATTCCTCTAGATCAGGACTGTGGCTTTGCTGTTCTCAGACACATTACTCAATTATCGGTGTCAAAGTCAGCTCTGTTCCATGCAGTCTGATCAAAGATTAGCTGCCTTTTTTGATTGTGAGGAATTAAATCGTATACCTGAAGCCTGGCTGGTGCTTCATCTTTGTTCTGACTATCAGACAGGGCATATTTGATCTAAATGATTCAAATATTTAGAAAATTATCTAGAGTTGTTTTATTTATCATAAGAGCACCCTATAATCTGCTCTAGGATCTCTCTAGCACCTGCCGGCAATCCATCTTTGTTTTGTGTTTGCATCACTAGAAGGCTAAAAGTCACAATATGGCAATTAGTTGTATGTATCTCTAAGGACATATATATATATATATAATTTAAATAGAAAAAGAACCACTCAGGCATATGTTCTGCTAGGAATTGAACTTGGGACTCCATACCTGTGGCTTTAGTGCTTTATTTACTGCACCACATACTGAATCACTTAGTTTTTTAATGTGGTGCCAAGGAAAGAACTCAAAGTCTCAAAACATGCATGGTATATCTGTGTATGACTGAAATTTATTCTTTTTGGGGTGGGGAGGGCAGAAAAGGGAAAGTGAGAGTGTAGAAAGAAAGAGAGAAGGAGAGGGAGAGGAAGAGAGAGAATGGTAGACACAGTATTGGTTCTATGGAGTTCTCTTGGTACTGTTCATGGTACTCCCACATGGTACTGGGGCTTGAACCCAGGCCCTCATATTAAATATATATATCTTTATGGGAGCCAGGCAGGTAGTGCAGTGTGTTGAGCAAACATGGCACAAAGCACAAGGACTGGCATAAGGATTCTGGCTCCCCACCTGCAGGGGGATTTCTTCACTAGTGGTGAAGCAGGTCTGCACATATCTATCTTTTCCTCCTTATCTCTGTCTTCCCCTCTTCCCTCCATTTCTCTCTGTCCTATCCAACAACAGCAGTGGCAACAATAACAACAACAAGGCTAAAAACAAGGGCAACAGAATGTGAAATATGGCCTTGAGGAGCAGTGGATTCATAGTGCAGGCACCAAGTCCCAGCAATAACCTTGGAGGATATATATATATATATATATATTGGATAGAGACAGTCAGGAATCTAGAAGGAAGGGAGATATAAGGAGAGAGACAGAGAAAAACCTTCAGGACTGCTTCACCGTTAGCAAAGGTTGCCCTTGTAGGTGGGGACTTGGGGCTCGAAGCCTGGTCCTTGAATATTGTAACATGTATGCTTGACTAGGTGTGCCACCACCCAGCCCATATACTTAATTTTTAAAAAAAATTTCATTTGCTTTATGTTAATAAGAGAGATATGGAACCCCATCTTTCCAGAGCCCTACTCCACTAGGGAAAGTGAAACTTATCCATTGGAAAAGTTATTGCAAAAGCCATAATTCCCACCTTCTGCACCTCCCTCATTTTTTTTTTTTTTGGTCAATACTTCCCAGAGGTGTAAATAAATAATAGGGAAATAAAACAGAGGGCAGTTTACCCCATTCCATCTGGACCCTAAGCATTTGTCACCAGGAATCTTTCTTTATACCGGTAATGAAAGGAAATCTAATCTGGAAAACACCAGTGGAAGCCAGCCATGATTTAATTTATCTGATAGAGAAAGGGAAAAAATAAAAGACAGTCGGAAGTAATAATAGAGATGGGGTGACTTACAAAGGAAGTGAAGGCAGGGCCATTGAAAAAAATGTGATATATATATATATATATATATATATATATATATATATATATATAATCAGCTGGTATTGGTGACCTTAGGAGAATTACTGTAGTTTGCAATGAAGGTCATCAAGGGGATGGGAATACAGAACTCTTGTGATGAGAACCCTATTCTCTTATACTTTTATAAATCAATATTGAATCACTAACAAAATACATTTAAAAAGGAGGGAGAGATCAAAGCACTGGTCAACTCTGGCTTATAGTGGTATTTGGGATCAAGGAGACCTTAGACATGAAGGTCTTTTGCATGACCTTTATGATACCTGCCTTGCCCAAGATTTAACTGTTAAAGCTCCTGTTCACTGTGACTAATCCCCGTCTCTCTTCTCATGGTTCTTTTTGCTAAAAGCCCCCATTTGGATTAGAATTGGTAGATTTTAGTGCTAGAACAAGAAGAAAGCCAATCAATATGTGAAAGCATTTTTTTTCACCATGAATTTTCTATGCTTACAGAACAACTTTTTACCTGATAAGCTTATAAAAATATGAAGAAAAACAAACTAATCTCTTAAGAAAAGATTCCCAGACATGTAGCATTGGTGAGAAATTGTAGCAAATGCCCACCTGTCAGAGGAAACCCCCACTGGAGTCCCAGCTTGAGGGTTAGGGTAGTTGAACTTCTCAGGCTCTTCTTGAGTCTCAGAAAAGAAGTTTTGGGCCTGTGTGACACATGCATCCATCTCTTATGATCTTGGCTGGAAGGTGGGGGCTAGGGGGATGTTAGGTGCAGGCATGCAAATGGTGCTGCAAGCAGAGATAGACACCATGCTGTTGGGGTGAGCAGAAGGTACCCAGAATTCAGTTGGAATTTTGAAGTCATAGATAATCTCTCCTGCCAGGCAATAGGGAAAGAGTGACTGGGGCTATCTTGTGGCCATTCTTCATTCCTGGGGTGACAATCAACTCTCCATGTAGTAAGAAATAGAATTAAAGAAAGCAGTTCCTGGCCTGAGAAAAACAAGAGACCATATCTGAAGTGCATGGAATTATTTAACGCCTAACACTTTTTCTCTGAGATAACCAGATTTTTTTCCCTCCCCCACACAGTGTATACAAGTGATTTCCACTCAGTTTGACACCAAAACAGGCATATGGGTTTATTTGAATATATTGAAATGCATTGTTTCACAGTACAAGTATACATACAAAAGGCCGACTGGTTCTCAATACATTTGAATAATCCTCATTAAAGTCAACAGAGGAGTGGAGAATGCCAATCAAGGACTGAATAAAATGTATTTAAAAACCCCTTAACTGATCACTCACACAGACCATGTTTTTGTGTATGTATTTTCACACAGTTAAATTTGCTCTGATTCTTTCCTCTGAGCTGAGGCAATATGTGTCAGTGTTCATTTATTTAAATGTCATGATTGTACATTTCCTATGTTCAACAAAATTCATCAGAAATGCAGATGGAGCCCAAAGCATGTGCTACCCTGGGCGAAATTTTGTGGTGTAGGAAGCGTGGATTCCTGCTGGTATTTTCATTGCTGCAGTTGTGGTCATGACTTCCTCAAAAACCTCAGCTGTGAAATCAGCAATACATCATCATCATTCCTTTCTCATGCAGGAAACACCCACTGTAAATAGTTCTCTTGTTATTTTTTCCCCTCTGAATTCTCACAGGCAGTCAATTTTCACAATCAATTTGCAAAGAAATCCTTGATTCATACAGGATACCATCTGAGATGTGTCAATGAAACATGACTTCCCTTTGCTTATCTAAGTGACTTTGAAAGTCTCCAATACCTCTCTATAAAAAAGGTGTCCAGAAGTCAGTGTGTGTGTGTGTGTGTGTGTGTGTGTGTGTGTGTGTGTGTGTGTGTGTGTGTGTGTGTGTGTGTATTGACTATAGATAACTCCAACAGTGGTGAGTGACAACCTGAAATTCTGGAAGACAGAGACTGCATCTTCTCACTCAGGAAAGTAATCTCCATGCCTCCAGCTAGACTCAGCATGGAGTAAGCACTTGGGAATATTTGGCAAATACATTTGGGCCTGATATTCAGGAACTCTGCAGGGACCCTGTATCTTCTATGTCTTCCTATCTGTAAATTCACTGTAATGTGTAGCTTTGATTCAGAATGTCGTCTTTCAGCGAGAATGGTTTCTGGAGAACATCCTGACATCAACTGAGACAAATGAGTTGACATTTGTCTTAAAATTTTCTGTTTCCCTTCTTGTTTATCAGGGGTGCTATTGTGAATATTTTGAGTGGGGAGAGACCTTGTTGCTTTGACAGTGAGGTAAGAATGTTCGGTCAAAAGTAGACATGACCTAGAATGGAAAAAAATTGACATCCTTATAGTATTTTGCAATTTATTTTAAGTTGAAAAGACACACACCACTACCCCCCAATCAGTGATTTCATGGAAAATGAATGTGGGGTTAATTCTTAATGCCTATGTTTATCAATTTACATCTACACACATAAAGTTCAAACCAGTTAACCTGTAAATCTTGACAATGATGTCCTAGGTCTTCTTTTCCAACGGGAGAAATCTCTTAGAGATTCTATTTGTGGGGGGTGGGCAGTGGTGCACAGGGTTGAAAGCACATTTTACCATGTGCAAGGACCCAGGTTCAAGTCCCCATCCTTCACCTGCAGGGTAGAAACTTCATGATTGGTGAAACAAGGCTGCAGGTGTCTCTCTTTCTTTCTCCTTCTCAATCTCCCCTGCCCCTCTCAATTTCCTTTGGTCCTAGCAAATAAAAAATAAAGAAAGAAAGAAAGTAAGAAAGAAAGAAAGAAAGAAGAAAAGAAAGAAAGATCACTAGAATTGATGAATTCATTGTGTAGGCACCAATACCTAGCAATGAACCTGGTGGCAATAAAAAAAAGTAAATAAATTAAGAAAAAGAAAAGATTCTGTTTGTGATTAAAAAATAGCAGCAGCACCCTGTGACTACCAAGATTGTTCAAGGATTGTAAAATATTGGCATTTTCTATTCTACCTTAGTTTCAACATGCTCTGATATTCCTGTCTCTTCTTTAGGAACATATTTTATGAGATCTTGACATTTTATAACCACAGAAGTTTCTTTAAGCACTTGTACAAAACTTTTTACTCAGATCTGAGAAAGAAGGAATATGTGGCTATAATATATTGTGGTAAAAGTAAGATAATAGAAAAAAAAGCATTTTTTTGCTTCCAGGGTTATTGCTGGGGCTCAGTGCCTGCACCATGAATCCATTGCTCCTGGAGGCCACTTTTTTACCCCTTTTGTTGCCCTTGTTGTTGTAGCCTTGTTGTGGTTATTATTGTTGTTGTTGATGTCCTTCGTTGTTGGATAGGACAGAGAGAAATGGAGATAGGAGGGGAAGACAGAGAGGGGAAGAGAAAGATAGACATCCATAGACCTGCTTCACTGCTTGTGAAGCGACTCCCCTGCAGGTGGGGAGCTGGGGGCTCAAACCTGGATCCTTCTGCTGGTCCTAGTGCTTTGCATCACTTGCACTTAACCTGCTGAGCTACCGCCTGACCCCTGAAAAACAGCAATTTAAGAGTCAGAAATATACATTAAATGTGTGTATTGTTCTCTTTCTCAGGTTTTGTTATATAGGTTGACCCAAATTAGTGTGGGAATCATGCTACGTCATGCCTTTTTTTATTACCTTAAGTTTTAAAAAAAATCACAATACAAAAGGAGATTAGATGAACATGTTCTGGAAGGTATATAAAAGTAGAAAATTCTTTCTGTAAGCAGCTTTGGGGATTTAAATGTCTAATTTCTTCCTGAACACATCAATATCTTTTAACAAATGTAAATCCTTTGGAAATAAAATAGTGATAAGGATTAGTTCACAAACACATGTTTTTATATACAGACATGAGAAAAAGTATACTGTGGCAACTGAGGCCATTTTCCCTAACCTGGCTGTTTGGATTGACTGGATTAACTTTACCAGCACTATGTTAGTATTGTGAACAAAGTCAAATCCATTGCTACATCAACCTTTGGTCATCATGCAGAATTGACAACTCCACTAATTTTTACTGTGGTTCCAATATGTAAGACATAGTTGTGCATGAAACACTGTAGAAATGGCCTTTTAATACTGAGCATGGTGGACTCTAAAAGGTATACATCTTTTTAAATTTTTTATTTATAAAAAGGAAACATTGACAAAATCATAGTATAAGAGGGGTACAGTTTTGCACAATTCCCACCACCAGATCTCCATATACCATCCCCTCCATTGATAGCCTTCCTATTCTTTATCCCTCTGGGAGTATGAACCCAAGATCATTGTGGGATGCAGAAGGTTGAAGATCTGGCTTCTGTAATTACTTCCCCACTGAACATGGGCATTTATAGGTCGATCAATACTCCCAGCCTGTCTCTCTTACCCTAGTGGGGAAGGGCTCTGAGGAAGCAGAGCTCCAAGGCACATTGGGGGGTTGTCTGTCTAGGGAAGTCTGGTTGCATCCCATTAGCATCTGGAACCTGGTGTGTGGGACTATGCGAAAGCTTGGTAGAGCTTAGGGAAGCTCTCCCATCCTTGGATGGAGGTCTGGAAAGACACCCCACTTGTTAGCCTCTCTCCTTAGAGATAAGCCAAGAGGGAAAAGTCTGCCAGACTCAGTTTCTCCTTGTTAGTCTCTGAAGCTCACAGAAAGTCTATAGGCCTCTCACACTTAGTTTCTCCCTGCTAGCAGCAGGCCAAATGGTTGACTACTTTAGGGTTCACTCAAAGTTTGCACATCCACTTCACCTTTTGATCACAAAGGAGAACACACTCTATCATACACCCCTAACACCAAACAGTGAAAAGCCCCCAAAATCTTATTTCCTTGTGCCCTTTGATATCTATTATTTACATCAATTTTTGTTTCTCTTTTCTCTACCTCATCTTACTGGTTTAACCCCTATGCTTCTCTCAAATGCCTTTGGATAATTAAAATGCCTGCATCATGGAGACTAATTGTCTTGACCTTTATGAATCTCATCAATTCTTGTCATACCAGCCCCCTACCACAGGGGCAATATAACCTTTAATAAACCTGTAATTTCTGACATATTTGAAAAATGTTATTTGTTTAACTCTCTATATAAACCTGTACCTATTCCCAAATAAAAGGAGTGTTCATACCAGAGTACTTCCTGAGTCCTTCTTTCTATATCACGTGGTCCCTGAGAGCTGGTGAGGGAGGATTGGTGACTTACCCCCTGGCTGGATCCTCTTCATGTGAGTGCCAGCACTGGTGGCTGAAAAGAGAGTTAACATACAAAGTCAAACAAATTGTTGAACAATCATGGATCTAAGGGCTGGAATAGTGCAGATGAAGAGATGGGGGGGCTCCATTTTGTAGATAGCTAGTAGGTATATTTTAGTTATATTTCAAAGGGCCTATAGCTACACTAGTGTTTTTTTTTTATTTATTTATTTGTTTGTTTTTTGCCTGAGCCCAAAATCTGATATGCAGGTGGATCCTAATTATTTTCTGGGGAGATGATATCATGGCTGGAAAAAGGACCAGAAAGCTGGATCAGAGAAGAGAGTAGCTCCCTAATATAGGAAAGGGGTATAAGCATTGTTGACTGTAAACCCCATCAATTTATTTTTTTTATTATTTAATATTCCTTTCTCCTTATGAAGTATGACAGAGATGAACGCTAACCTTCAGTCTTTCCATGCATTCTATTAACTTTTCATGCCTTCAGAACTAGTTCTGGAGGAGCTCCTTTGAAGCTGATGTGGGTACAGTCACTAAGGGAACAACAGGAAAGGCCTGGGAATAGATGTTTTCATATTATGATGCTGGGAAATAAGAGGGTAAATAAACACAAATATAATATAAAATGATAGAAAGAATGGCAGGGGCCATTATTTGTTCCCTTTTGGTGGTCAGGAGTGACTTCTCTGAGGAGGGACTGCTCAAACGCAGATGTGGATGAGGGGGTTAATACAATTCGAGTGTGCATTGTTTGTCTGTCTAAGGAATTGGAACTCCAAAATAGGATCATGAAAGACATTTCAGACTGTTAGAGCACTAACATGCATG
Organism: Erinaceus europaeus; assembly: GCF_950295315.1. NCBI lineage: Eukaryota > Metazoa > Chordata > Mammalia > Eulipotyphla > Erinaceidae > Erinaceus > Erinaceus europaeus. The sequence continues at coordinate 20,680,175 of NC_080163.1, read as the reverse complement.
TCTGAGGCCCAAGAGATCACAGATTCAATCCCCAGGATCTCTTTATGTCAGAACTGAGCAGTACTCTGATTATTATTTATTATTCTCTCTTCTCACTCTCTCTCTCTCTCATAAAAAAAAACTTTTCTGTGGGTCCAGGTGGAGGCACACCTGGTGAGTGTACATGCTACCATACCAGTCCCCAGGAAGCTTCAAAAGGGAAAAACAGTGCTGCATGCATCTTTCTTTCGCCCTCTCAATCTTCCCCTTCCATCCTATCTTCTCTTAAAAAAGAAAAAAAAAAAACAACTTTATTTATTTTATATGATAGAACAGAAAGAAATTAGGAGGGAAGGAGAAAGAGAGAAGGAAAGAGAGATGAACACCTGCAGCAGTGCTTTACACTTGTGAAGTTTGCTCCCTGCAGGTGGAGGCCAAGGGCTTTAACCTGGGTCCTTATGCATTGTGATACATGCACTTAACCAGACACACAGCCACCTGTCCCCATTTCCATTTTTTCTATCCAATAAATGAATAAATAAAAACAAGTAAAATTATATTATTGTTGATTTAATATTGCTGTGCAAAGTGGTAAGATTTGAGGCCCGTTGATGGCACACCTGGTTGCACACACATGTTACAGTGTGCAAGGATCTGGATTCAAGCCCCTGATCCCCACATGCAGAGGGAAAGCTTCATGAGTGGTAAAGCAGGGCTGCAGGTATCTCTCTCCAGATCTCCTCATTCCTCTCAATTTCTGGCTGTCTCTATCCAATAAAAACAAAGATTACAAAAGTCCTTTCAAAAAAAGTTGTAAGATCTTGGAGGTGTATTTTCAGACATTTGTGTATGTTCAACTCACCACATCTCACCACTAAGGTTTCTGTATCCCCCCCCCACACACACACACACACTTCACTCTGAGAACCACTGTTAATCTTTCAAAATCTAAGAAAAAATTTGGCTACTATTTTTTAATGCCACATGAAATAATTAAGAAGTGGAAGCCAACAACTGGATCATTCCATGTATAGGTGCAATATTGAGAACTAAAGCAAATGAGATGGAAAAAGTAACTTTAGTAAATAATAAAAAAAGAAAAACCTCTAGAGTGAAGCAGTCATCCAGGAGACAGCTGGAGGCCTGAGTTTGTTTGGCATGTGCGTCAGCAAGAAGACACCATGGTCTTGAAGGACAAGAAAGGGTTGGAATGCAGCTAGAAGAGAAGCCAGACTCAATGTCATATAGGATCTTTTGGGCAGTTAAGGCCAGGATTTTGATTCTGTTCTGTGTGGTTGACTAGATTCATAGGGAATTAAAATAGATGTTCAGCCTCTAGATGGGAGCTAATGTAAATCTTAGCTAGAGGTTATGGTGGGCAGAACTGGGGGTACTAACTGAGATCATGTGGCATTGATAATGGACTGAGAATTTCCAGCTAAGTATTTTCAGGTTGAATCACAGTGATTCTTTAAAACACACACACACACACACACACACACACACACACACACACACAGAGAGAGAGAGAGAGAGAGAGAGAGAGAGAGAATACCTTTTATTAGGCTTCAAAGTGTATACACTGAAATAGTCTCCTCTGAAACTCTGTAAAGTCTGGTCATAATGATCTGGCTGATCTCTGTTGTCTTTGCCCCAGACTCCTAAAATCCCATTTATAATTGCCATTCTGTCCTTGCTAACATTTACTCAGTACCATGTGGTAGGTATACAGAATCAAACAAGCATCTCTGGACACTTACTTTAAGTGGCCAGTGTCAGACAATGAGCATATGAGTCATGCATAAGTGCATGTAGATTGCTGTATGTTGGTAAACCCTGTGGAGAAGGGTAGATAGAGCAGGAGCAGGCAGGAGGCAGCAGGTTCTTGGGCTAGAAGGAAGAAGGATGTATTAGGTCAGCTGGGGGATCCAGGAGGACCTCTGAGAAAATACCCTCAGAAAAGAGAATCAAGGCAAGTAGACAAATGTATGTGTGTGTGTGTGTGTGTGTGTGTGTGTGTGTGTGTGTGTAATGACAAGGACAATAAAGGCTTGGAGCTGGAAGCTCATCGATTCACGAAATAGCAAGGAGGCCAGTGCAGTGAGCAGTTGGAAAAACAAGGAGAGGGGAGCTTGCTGGGGCAAGAAAGGCTCATGGAATTAAAGAGCAGGTTAGAGATATCTGGATGAGAACACACTGGAATTCTAAGTTGGGGAGTGACAGTTTCATTCACATGTGCAATTGAATTTAAGTGGCACAATTTCTTGATTTTGGGGGGGGAGATTTTTATCTTCTCATATGAAGAGTATGCTGTTAGGGGCCAGGTGGTGGTGCATCTTATTTATTTATTTATTTTATTTAGAGAGATAAATGTAGAGACAGACACAGAGACGGTAAGAGATACTACAGTACCATTCCACCATCTGTGGAATTCTTCTAGGGTTATCACGTTGCTCCTATGTGGTGCCTGCTTGAACCCAGGTTTCAACCATGGTAAAGTTGCATATTCTACCAAGTGAATCTCTGACCTTCACTCTATTGTAATGGCATCCCTCTGGTGCTGGGTTTAGAATGAGAAGGAGACTGGGAAGCTGTTGGTGCTGCCATTACATTACCACAATGTAACACATATGTTCCGAGATTTTTGTTGTCTTAAAAAGTTATACCTGGGAGCAAGCAGTAGCACAGTGGGTTAAGCACACATGATGTGAAGTGCAACCACAGGTGTAAGAACCCTGGCTGTAGCCCCTGACTCCCCACCTGCAGGGGGGCATTCACTTAACAGGGAGTGAAGCAGGTCTGCAGGTGTTTATCTTTCTCTCCCCCTCTCTGTCTTTCCCTCCTCTTTCAGTTTTTCTTTGTCCTGCCCAACAACAAAGGGAGGGCAACAACAAGGGCAAAAAATGGGAAAAATGGCCTCCAGAAGCAGTGCAGGGCACCGAGCCCCAGCAATAACCCTGGAGGTAAAAAAAAAAAAAAAAATCTTACTATGGAATTATTCACCCATTACACATAGAAGATGTGTAACATTTTCTCACTTTCTTGATTCCACATGTAAGTATTAATTAATTAATTAATTAATTACCAGAGGACTGTTCACCTCTGGTTTATGGTGGTGAGGGAGATGAATCTGAGATTTTGGAACCTCAGGCATGAGAGTCTCTTTGCATACCCGTTACGCTGTCTACTCCTGCCCCACATGTGGATTTGCAAATGACCTCTCTCTCCCTTTGTATTGATAGTGTAGATAACCCTTCTTGACTTTTTCTTAACACAAGAATTATCATAGATATCCAGGTCATCCCAAACATCTCAAGATTAAATTACCACCTCTCAGTCTTCTGTAGAGAAAAGTAGATGTGGAAATTCACAAAGAACCTAAAATTTTATGATTCCCTAGTGCTAATACTCTCTCCAGTTAGAAAAAAGGACTGACCTTTTCAAGGGGTGGGGGGGGGGGAATCAGTTATATTGGCTTGAACATGAAGTTGAATGTGTAAATTGAGAAACAGAGCACAGTTCATAGTTTTCATTAATCTTCAAGTTTGGGATTATATGTGTTTTTAACAGACTTATGCACTTGGAAGTATTCTTACCTTTATTCATTTATAAAGGGCCATTTTTTTTTCAGAAAAATTAAGACCATGAACAATAGCTTTCTCTAATCTCATAAACTTATCCTTATATCCCCAGGCTCACTTCACCCTGTCCTCCTCCCTGTCCCACTGAAGGGTTTATGTGTCAGACTTCTGTCCTAAAATGCAGTGAAAGCAAAAAGATAACAGTGGGCAATTGTTCTGCTCACTCTCAAAGGACTGTTTATCTGAAGTCAAACAGGGGAATAGATTCGTAAGCAACTTTGGGATGATGATTTTTGCAAGAAGAACCTCACTTTTGCAGATAGTAGAGACAGAAGGCATAGAAATACAACATGAAGACAAAAGGGGGGGTCATTTTAAAAAAAGAAAAAACACCACCCAAATATATAATCCAGTTTTCCTGGTCACTAAGTACTTTAAGGAATGTTTTACAAGTGCAGAGGCATTACCAGGGCTCCCTTTCAGAGATTATATGGCCTTGTTGATGTGCGAGAAGCGGGTAGTCAGAGGAACACTGACAAACCCAGCAATTCCTCCTGATTCTGGTCAATTGTGGGGGATTCAACAAGTCTTCTAGGAGTTACCTTTGTGTGGGCTCTGCTGATGGAGCCTCTGGTGCCATCTAGATCAGTGTGATAGCTGCCAAACCAATCTGCCTAGCATAGCTCCCCTCAGCAAAGGGAGAAAGGGAGGGTGGCAGCGAGACACCAATAGAGAGAAATGAGAACTCTCAGGAGATAGTTTGTTGCTGGATAACAGTGTGAAGACAGAGAAGGGAAACCAAGCCTACTGTTGAGGTGGCTTGGGTGGACTGAGAGTATTATTAAGCACTCTACTAGGGAAAGAGAGAATCAGACTGGGAATATGTACCGACCAGTCAATGACCGTGTTCAGCCAGACCTTCCACCTTCTGTATCCCACAATGGCCTTAGGTCCATACTCCCAGAGGGATAAAGAATGGGAAAGCTATCAGGGAAGGGGATGGGATATGGGGATCTGGTGGTGAGAATTGCGTGGAGTTGTACCCCTCCTGTCCTACAGTTTTGTTAATGTCTCCATTTTTAAATATTGAAAGAAAGAAAGAAAGAAAGAAAGAAAGAAAGAAAGAACGAACTATGAGAAGGCCAGAACTGGTATAATAATTCACTAGACATTTCACCAGCTTTGCTATATACTTGACCCAGTTTCAAGTCCCAGCATCCAGTGGGAGTTGCACTGAGCTGGGGGAAGCTCTGGTGTTGTGATATATCTTTTTTATTTTTTATTAGTGATTTAATATTGATTTATAAAATTATAACATAACAGAGATACAACTCCACACCACTCCCACCACCAGAATTCTGGATCCCCAGTTCCTCTATTATAAGTTACAGCAGTTCTCTCAAGGATGCAGATATGTGTCAACTATTATTTCTACAACCATCTGTCTATATTTATATATATTTGGCCTTTTTTGGGGGGTGTCCCATATTATCTTTAGTTTCAAGTTACACATACACCTATTATTACATTCAAATATCCATCCCTTTTCCTTCCCCTCTCCCATTCCTGATGGAGGTGGAATTCAGAGCCCTCTGGTCATCTTCTCCTTATCATTTCTCCCCCGCTGGAAATATGGATCAGAATTCCTACTGGGGTGAAGAAGGTGAAAGGTCTGGCTTTTGTACTTGCTTCTGTGCTGGACATGGGCATGGGCAAGTTGATACACCTAAACTGAATCCACCAACTACAACTGAAACATCTACAGCCTCAGCTACCAAGTTGCAGACACTATCATGATTCCATCCTGATTTTCCTGCGAAGACGGCCTCACCTATGTGTCTTGGAACCTCACCACTTCAGAGCCCTGCCCCACTAGGGAAAGACAGAAATAGGTATATTATATTTACTTGTTGTTTTGTGGGCAGATCTGCTCCAATCCCTGATACTCCATGGCCACCACCACCCCCGAAGTCCTGTGGTATCTCTTTATTTCTTTTTGTCTTGCTCTGAGTGGCAAAATCTCACATGGACAAGGCTTTGATAAAGATACAGAGAGGCAGAAAGACAGAGGCAGAAGAGGGGAGGGAAGGGGGAAGGAGAAAGGAACCAAATTTTACTTTTTCCTGGACTTGCCTTCTCATTTAGGCAATCTGCCTTTTATCCTTTCTTACTGGTGATATCTTCAAAATGGAAATGAAAAGTTAAAACCATGAAGGTCTGATATCCAAGTTTTGATGAACTCCAGATCTGTGTCTTGGAATATCACATTCTCTTGGCTGGCCCATCCTAGGTGCTATGGCTACTAGAGTTATTAAAAAGGCAGAGTTCTGGTCAGGAGTAGTTTATATTCTTAAATAGATTAGACAATCTGTAGGTAAAATGGAAATCATATAATTTGTTAAATGATGAAATGTCTATGGCAGACGTAATGTTTCTTAGGAAGCAGGATGAGGGCTACAGGGCTAGCTTGCTAGATAGAGTGCCTGCCTTACCATGAATCTGACCCACTTGGAGCACTGGCACCATGTGAGAGTTCTGTGGCCTCTGGGTATCTCTGTGCTTCTTTTTCTCCTTATCTGAGTGAAAAAAGTGACCTGGAGGAGTGAAATTATGCATTCTCAAAAAAAAAAAATAGCAGGATGTGTAAGGGAGCATAGCTAAGAAGGTTTGCACAGTGTTATTTTAAGGTTTCTGGGGAAGGCCTCATGGACCAGGGACTCTTGTGCCCCTATAATCTTTTACAGAAAATGATGTTGACATATGACTCCTCTTTGAACCTACCTCCTACCTTGTGTGTATTTTTAAAGAACACCAACTTCCTTCCCTTGACATGGATAGATAGGGCACTGATGAATATTCCCACAACATAAATTCTTTTCTGGACCTATCAGACAAAGATAATTAGAGATGCCAAAGCAAGAATAGAAGTAGATGGTAATGTGTCAACCATTGCCCTCTTTGGAGAATGGTCTTGCTTAAATCATAGACTATGAGGTTTCTCTAGTTTTTCATAAGTTTATGATTATAGTTGCTCACTTGAATAGTGTTTCAATCATACAGAACTGAAAAGCAACTCATCTATTTTTTTTAGTCATATTCCTGTGGCTCATGAAGCAGAATAAAAATTGAGCAAGTGTGTCTAGGAAAGGTCTATGCTCCCAGATACCTTCTCTAGAATCTGGTATGGTTTGGATGCAGCCTTCATTTCTCTCTTGAAAATGTAAAAATTGCAACCAGAGAGGTGATGCAATTAAGAGGATTAAGTTCTGGAATCTCCAGCAAGAAGAGGTCCAGAGTTCCATCCCTGCATTACATGTGTCAGAATGATACTCTGGTGTGTGTGTGTGTGTGTGTGTGTGTGTGTGTGTGTGTGTGTGTGTGTTCTATTTTCTCTCTCATAGTAAAATAAGTAAAATAAATAAATAAATAAAGGAAAGAAAATGTGGAGATCCTGTCAGAAAGGGTTTAGTTTAACTTAGCTAATGCCTGAGAAAGAATTTTCTTGCCATGGGTGACTTATTCTACTCAGCATGAACACACACGCACAATCATTCCAAAGTTTCTACTGTCTGATATTATTAACAACAGACCTGCCAGTCCCTGTGGTGAGCACACAGATTTAACCCCTTGATTTATATTTTAAATATTATTAAACATTGAACTTCTAGTCCTACTTCTGAGCATTGAAAAGTGACTGTCTCCAAGGAGCCTACAGTCATTCAAAATAAAGGCTTGTATAATTCTGTAAAAAGTTTTAACTATGAGTTGCATCCTGTGTCAGAGGACCTGAAGACTGCCTTTTCTTTTCTTTTCTTTTCTTTTCTTTTCTTTTCTTTTCTTTTCTTTTTTTTTTTTAACTCTGGGGAATCTGCTGGAGGAAAAATATGCCCTACATCTCCTGGAGTAAAGCTTATATATATATTGTTGAAGGAAGCAAGCAGGAAAAAAAATCAAGAGGAGGTTAGAAGAGAGGGGAATGGAGAGTTATGAGACATATGAATCTTTCTTCAGTCATGGTAATGGCAAAAAATCTTTGTAAAGAAATGATTGAAGGGAGTCAGGTGGTAGCGCAGTGAGTTAAGAGCACATGGAGCGAAGTGTAGGGACCAGTGTAAGTATTCCAGTTTGAGCCCTCATCTCCCCACCAGCAGGGGAGTAGCTTCACAGGTAATGAAGCAGGTCTACAGGTGTCTATCTTTCTCTCCCACTCTCTGTCTTCCCCTCCTTTCTCCATTTCTCTCAGTCCTACCCAACAACAACAATAGCAATAACAACAACAATAAACAACAAGGGCAACAAAAGGGAAAAAATAACCTCCAGGAGCAGTGGATTCATAGTACAGACACCGAGTCCCAGCGATAACCCTGGAGGCAAATAAAATAAAAAAGAAATTATGGGATACCATTTTGTAATATTGATGGAATACTACTTTATAATAAAGAAGATATTTTTGGGTAAAATGGATGGAACTGGAGATGATTACGCTTAGCCAAAGTAGTAAAAAGTTGAAAGTCAGCTTCTGGATGATTCACTCATATATGGAATCTAGAAAATTGCTACACATGAACTTGCAAAAGAATAAAATAGAAACAAACTGTGTCTAAGACTTTGTGAGAACTATGGTGGTTAACTTTGGGAAGAGGGAGCATGGGGAAACAGAATTTTGGTGGAAAGTATTCTGTGGAACTGTAAGCTGCAATCTTATAACCCTGTAACTTACTATTAATCACAAGGTTTTAAAAATAAAATTCTGATAAAGTAATATCTTTTCAACTTTAATATCACTTTACTGAGACAAAGGTGCATAAGACAAAGGTGCATTTCCACGTTTTCCTAAATTAGGTGTCAGTACACTTCATCTCCCACCAAACTGTCATCCTCTCCCACCATATACATTTTTATTTTCAGCACCTGAAAATATTTTCATTCATTGAGTATTTCTCCAGAGCAATTTTCACACTAGAAAGCTAAGCCCAAAGTACAAACATTTCAGTGTAATTCCTTAAAATTTTAACTACTGTAAATTATGTTATTATAGAAATCTATTAAGGACAACCTATGGGTTGTCAGAAAAGCCATGATATGTTTTTTGCATAGTAAAACATTAAAAAAATATGACTTTTCCAACAATTCAATATGAACCATTCTTTTTTATATCTATTTATTTATTCCCTCTTGTTGTTTTATTGTTGTAGTTATTATTGATGTTGTCATTGTTGGATAGGACAGACAGAAATGAAGAGAGGTGGGGAAGACAGAGAGAGGGTGAGAAAGATAAACACCTGCAGACCTGCTTCACTGTTTGTGAAGCGACTCCCCTGCAGGTGGGGAGCCGGGGGCTCCAACCAGGATCCTTACGCTGGTCCTTGTGCTTTTCGCCACATGCACTTAACCCACTGCACTACTACCCGACTCCCAATATGAAGCATTCTTACATTCATTGGGTAAAAGTTCTCACTCATATACTTATAGGTATACTCACTCGTCTATGTCTCTGGCGTCTGTCCAGTGTCATCCATGAAACATTAAGCCTCATCTCGTTGTACTTTCAAAAGCATAGTGAAAACCTGAACCTTATTATTTTGACTAGAGATTGAGCATCGACTCATCTCATCATGAAACAAGAAACTATACCCAGGGAGGGTATAGTACATGTCTGTTACTAGCAATGCCAGATTGGCACACCAGGTACAATTCCAGATTTGGGTTCTCTATATAATGACTTGAGACCTTCCTAAGAATAACCTACTTCATAGCCACCAGACTAGCATCTCACAAATTTATTTAATCTTGAGTTAAAACTGTGAGATACAACTGAACACACTGCTGAAATGTAGCATTTTCTGCCCACCCTACTCCCCTGAGTCATTTTCCATCTGTGGTTTCTGGGCCCATCTCTGCACAATAATGTTCATAGAAACCCTTGAACAGATGGGAGAAGGACAGCACATAGCCCTTTCCTATGGCCATGGTGTCCATACTGTTCAACACAGTCTTATTTATTGAAACTGAAGTGCTGGGAGAAATTTCTGATGCTGTTGAATGTTTCGTGTTTAGGAAGAAAATAGTTCCTTCTGTGTCCTAATATTTAGGCATCTCATTGAGTAAGTTTCTCCTCTATCTTCTCCTCTTCTCCCTCTTTCTTTGTTTCTCTCCTATTCCTTAATAGTTTATCCAGCTAGTGCATACACATAACCGTTCTTCATATTCACTTTATTGTGTTGCACACTTGTCTTCAATACATGGCAATCTTATTATGTCTGATATCAACTGAGACTATGTGAACATAGCAATATATATGTAATAAGGAAAGACAAGGAGTTCTCTTCAGTAGTCAAGGATTATTATTTCGTGGTACTTGACTGATATAACAGAAACTTTCACTGTTTTTAGCCCATATTGGATGGAGCTTGAAGAAATCATGTTAAGTGAAATGAGTCAGAAACAGAAAGATGGATATGGGATGATCTCACTCACAGGCAGAAGTTGAGATCTGAAGAGAAAACTCTAAGCAGAACTTAGACTGGAGTTGGTGTATTGCACCAAAGTAAAAGACTCTGGGGTGGATGGGGGGGAGTTCAGGTCCTGGAACAGAATGGCAGAGGACCTACTGGGGGTTGTATTGCTGTGTGGAAAACTGAGAAATGTTATGCATGTACAAACTATTGTATTTACTGTTGATTGTAAAACACTAATACCCTGATAAAGAAAACAAATCCAGGGGTATTGTTTTATTTTATTTTCAGGACAAATATTTCTCAGTGAACATATGAAAGCTAATTTAAATTTTAATTCAATTGGAAATTTTAATAGTTAAGGAAATCTATCACAATCTTATGCTTCTTAAGAAACTAGTGGGGGTCAGAAATAGCTTACAAAAAAAAAAGAAAGTTATATTTTATGTACAGAAGGTACCATATGTGATGTATCAAACACACAAAGATTTACAAATACTAATATACCCAGAACCCAGAATTAATAATGTTTGATTTTTTTTATTTTTCATATTTTCTTATTCATAACTTTTATAAATATATGAGTATTATACATTACAGATATTAAAGGTACGACTAAAACTCAGATTGTTTCTGTTATTCTTCCAATGCAGGCATTCAATATGTATACTTCTTTTACATTTTGCATACGATGCTATATATTCACAATCTAAAATTATTGTTTTGGTGTACTTTCAGCCTCCATAAATTAAAGGAAAAGGAACTTATCATTGCATATCTTGAAACCTTGTATTTTTAGAGAATGTGCCCACATTCTATTTTAGAATGTTCCATACTAAGGTTATGACCTATCTTATGGATCTCTTGTCTGTCTCCCTACTTGTCAGGATCACTGTTTCTTTGTATAATTGTGTAAAACTTCTACTGGGAATGGACCCAGCAGTGCAACAGCAGAATTAAACTGTGTGATATCCACAGAGTAAAAGTCACTAGTGACTGCCAGCTTGTCCTCCATGTGACTGAATCAGTTTGTTCTGCTAGCTGCAACAGAGGGGGCCATTGTCAGATCTTTCCCATACTTGACACTATCAGAAATAACAATTTTTTACATATTTGGTAAAATAAGTAGGGTTGCACCAATGATTTTTTTTAAATATAATGTGTAAGGTTGAATAATTTTTGTTATTATTGACTATTCTAATTTCCATTCTCATCATTTTTCTGAGTATATTTCTATCACTAATGTGGGTTTTCTTACGATCTGAAGAACTTAAGAAAGACTCAATATTTTGGGACTGAGAACCTAGGAGAACGGAGTGGCTCTTTACTGATGTAGGTGGGGTTGATTCTACTTTATTTCTGTCACAAGGGTTATCACTGGGGCTCAGTGCCTGAATGATTATTCTCCTACCCCTGGTGGCCATTTTTCCCCCTACTTCTATCTTCCTTCTTTTATTTTAAGTCTGACGTGTGCATTAATTACTGTGACATTAATCAGAGTGCTGACCTGGTGTAGTGGCTCTGCATGTGGACTCTGAGGCAGACAGAGCTTCAGGTTCAAACCCCATTCTCAACAGCAGCCAGTGGTTCACCCCTCTGGGGGAAAAATACTATGACATTACAATAGGTATGATACCTCTAGACATTAGGCATTTTGTGACAACTATCACCTATGTAACTTGTCATTGAAATTTAAGGGCACAAGGCTGTAACTAAAGGGCTGCATTGATCAGTGTCTGTGAATTCTAAGTTGGTATTGCTACTATATTTTTTCTTTTCACATAAGTCCTAGGTAAGCGCTTTGTTCCAGGATGCCGGATCTTGACTTTGGGGGTTGGGGTGGGGTGGGAAGAGGTAATATCCCCAATGAAATTATTTGGAAAACAAAGGAAACATGCAAAAAAAAAAAAGTTGGTTCTTAGCTCACAAATTAAATCTCTTTCCCTCATGGTTCACAGTTTCTATTTTTTGTTAATGATTTAATATTGATGTACAAAATTATGAGATAACAGTGGTATAAAGCCCCACTGTTCCCACCACCAGAGTTCTGTGTTTCCATTCCCTCCATTTGGAAACTGCAATAGTTGTCCCAAGGTCACAGATATAGGCTGACTATTATTTCTGTAACTATATTTATATATACTTGCCCATTTTTTTCCATGGCTCTGCTCTCTCTTCCTTTCTAAGTCATACCTCCACCTATTTGCTGCTTTTAGTATTGCTCTTTCCATTTTTTCTCTTCTCTCTCTGGATCCTGATGTAATTGGAATTCAGAGCCCTCTGGTCATCTTCCCCTAACATTTCTTCCCCTCTGGGGGGTATGGACCAAAATTCTTTGCGGGGGGCAGAAGGTAGGACTTCTGGCTTCTGTAATTGCTTCTCTGCTAGACACAGGCATTGGCAGGTCGATCCATAACCCCTATTTCTTGCTAGATCTCTGATCCCTGGATATTTTTATCTTTTATTTTCTATCGTGATTATAGATTTTCACCCAAACAGTCTTAATTGGAAAGAGGTGGGTATAACTGTGTTTTCTCAATTCATCATCTTGACTAGAAACCCTGAAAACTCTCTTGAAAGGAAAAGACAAAAAAAAATAGTGTTTTAAATGAAGCTTAAAGCCTAATTGGCTCTACTAATATTTTCATCCCTCCTTTGCAGTAAATGTCTGTATAATTCTTTGTTGTGAGTATTCTTTTTGCAATCATTGCCTATGAGCTCTGCCAATCATTAAAAAAGGATAAATTCTGGGAGTCCAGCAGTAGCATAGTTGGTTAAGCGCATGTGGTGCAAAGCGCAAGGACCCACATAAGGATCCTGGTTGGAGCCCCAGGCTCCCCACCTGCAGGAGGTTCACTTCACTGAAGGTGAAACAGGTCTGCAGGTGTCTGTCTTTCTCTCCCCCTCTCTGTCTTCCCCTTCTCTCTCCATTTCTCTCTGTCCTATCCAACAATGACAACATCAATAACAACAATATCTACAACAACAATAAAAGGGCAACAAAAGGGAAAACAAACAAACAAATAAGGAAAAATTCCTTTCATTGCCCATGCCAGTTTTTCCTAACAGGTGAAAGCAGACTATTAGAACATGGTTTCCCCATAAATTCCTCATTTCCTAAAATCTTTCTGTCCTGTTTAAATAAACTGTTGGACAAGTATGTAATTTTTGATATTATTCTGATACCAATAGGCATCAGACATACAACAACGCTATGTATTTACACAGCCTAAATTTTAACTGTACTTTTAAATCTCTTGTTATAAGACCAAATTGGTGCCCTCACAAGTGTTGAAGAGATTGATAGTGTCACTGATATGACTGTTTTTGTTTTGTGATTCACTTAACATTGTCTTGATAAAATATGGAAACTCACACAACAGCCCCAGGCATTGATTAAACACAACCCTAAGAAGTAGCAGAAAGCGGGTATGATATTTCTGACATTTTGCTGAGTCTGTCTTGTTAAAACTACTTTTCCACTGTGACTATTGTGGGAAATGTTGAAACTGGTCCCAAAATTCAGGGGAGAAGTAGTAATTGGTCATTGCTAAAGTAGTAGACAGGGAGATAATTTTTTTTCTATTTTATAGATCATTGATGGAAGTGTTAAGTACCGAATTTAACACCTTAAATACCAGTCTAGCAGACAGGTTAGATGATTCTTTAACTAACTGCATGGAAGTGACAAAATTCTGTGAAGGGCAAAAAAAAAAAAAAAAAAAAAAAAAGATGAGACATACTATCTGCACTTGAATTCACTGGTCAGCTGAACAGACAGCAGTTGCTATTTTTATAACTGACTTGCAAAATAGGATAAGATTTCTATGGTGAACCTGTGATTTTCAGACATGGATATTAGGATAGGACATTCTCAGGATAGGAAGTAAAAATAATTGGATGTAAGATGCCAATCACATTTCTGGATTTAAAAAGATTAAAAAGCATATGCCCTAGTCCCAACCACTGGATAGAAACAGCCAGCATGTGAAATGGCATTTCAAGCTTTAACACTCATGATTTAGAGGCTTAATCACAGGAATGTGACCTGAAGGTAGATTGCTGAGAATCATTCTCAACTAGTGGCTCTTCTGTTTTTTTTCTGATGTTTAATGCTCCTATGTGGATCCATCCAGGCAGGGGCAGCTGTGGATGATTCTTTTCCAAGCTACTCAATTCATTTTCTGCCAGGATTTCCCAGTGTCAATTACAATGTCAACTGTAATGGTAATGTTTTCAAAAGAGTGCTTGAAGAATTAAGAGCATTTTCTGAAGGGAAATTCTCATATTCTGTGATTGAGTATGTTGTGCCTGTTTGAATCAGTTATTTCTATTAACTCAGCTCTGTCATTTTAGCAAACAAACCTGCATTATGACTGGGGTGCCCTCTGGGTGTCCAGATAATAGGGGTAGTTCGCATTTCTGTGTGTTTTGTAAATTTCTAAAGTTATTTGCATTGTGTTTATTTTTAAGCTATTGTACCATTAAAGCCAAGACTTTAAATGGTTAAAATTCAACCATTTCCCCAGAGATCATTGATTTAAAGTTATTACTTCTCCCCATTTCAAGTTGTTATTCACATAGATCTTAATCATTGTTTGTTTTCTTTTAATCAGAGCATTGCTCAAGTCTGGTGTATGGGGGTGGGGAGATGATTGAACTTGTGACCTCAAAACCTCAGGCATGAAAGTCTTCTGCATAATCATTGTGCAGCCTCCCTTCTCCAATGTCTTTATCAGCAATAATTATCCTTATTATACTTGGGTCCATATTTAAAATATGTAGCTATTTTTTTTAAGTTGTAATGAATTTCTACAGATGGTTGAATAGGAAAGGCATTGTGTTGACTTTCCTATGATGACCAGTTACCTTGGCCCTTCCTTCAAACTCTCATCAAGTAATTAAGTGATTTGCTTGCTTGTTTTGGTTAAATAGCACTACAGTATTTACTTTGAATTTGCTTATTTTTACCAAAGCATTGTTCAACTCTGTTTTATGGTGGTTCTGGGGGGGCAGAGTGGTTGAACCTAGGATTTTTGATCCCTCAGACTGGAGAGCTTTTTGCATAACCATTATGCTATTTCCTAACCCTCATTGTAATGACTACTGGCTACATTAGTCAAAATTCAGTCATTTAGCACAACAGAATGCACTGAGGCAATTGCTCACCTCTATTGGCCACTAATGAATATCCCAACCTTTGTTTGTTTGTTTTTTAATCATTTAAAAATATATATTTGTTTATTTATTCCCTTTTGTTGCCCTTGTTGTTTTATTGTTTTAGTTATCATTGTCATTGTTGTTGGATAGGACAGAGAGAAATGGAGAGAGGAGGGGAAGACAGAGAGGGGGAGAGAAAGATAAACACCTGCAGACCTGCTTCACCTCTTGTGAAGTGACTCCCCTGCAGGTGGGGAACCAGGGGCTCCAACCAGGATCCTTATGCTGGTCCTTGTGCTTTGTGCCATGTGCGCTTAACCCGCTGCGCTACCGCCAGACTCCTTATATCCCAACCTCTGAAGCTGTAAGAGTCTCATTATGCTCAGACATATCAGCCAAGTGCTCATTTTAAATTTTAGAGGAAATTCTTTTAGAGTGTTTTATTCAACTTCAATGTGGACTGGGATCTTTTATCTGTGATCTGTGATGTTGTCGGTTCTGAGAGCCCAGGGATATTGCTTTTTTTTTTTTTTTTGCTGATGGATCATTTTAAAACTTATTTTAATTCAAATTAATTTTAATCTTGTGAATTTCTTTTGGTTATTGTCTACTTGTGATATAGCACATTATCTGGTAGCTTCCTCATAAATAAATAATTGTGCTCTAGGTTAAACCTTTTGAGATCTTAAATATGTAACAATACCTTTATTCTATTTTTATTTATACTTCCTAATAGCTAGATGTAGAATTCTAAGATACAAGTAATTTCAGTTAATTCATTATCCCCCCCTGCAATGTTTTTTCTTAATATTTATTTCCTTTTGTTGCTCTTATTGTTTTGTAGTTATTTTTGTTGTTGTCGTTGTTAGATAGGATAGAGAGAAATGGAGAGAGGAGTGGAAGACAGAGAGGGAAAGAGAAAGAGAGACACCTGCAGACCTGCTTCACTGCTTGTAAAGCAACTGCCCTGAAGGTGGGGAGCCGGGGCTTGAACGTGGGTCCTTGTGCTATGTGTCATGTATGCTTAACCCAATGCGCTACTGCCCAACTCCCCCATGCAATGTTTTTACTTCAGCTTTTCTGTTGGTTTTTCATTTCACTTTTTCCTGTCACATTTGTAATTATCTAGACATAGTTTTTCTCATGTATGAGTATTGTGTTTAACCTTCTGTTCTTATCTTTTTTCGTTGAAAAAATTAATTGAGATAATTGCTCATTCACATGTAGTTACAAAAAAAATGAAAAACAGGGATTAGAGAGACAGCATACAGTCTTTCATACTTAAAATTCTGAGGTCCCTGGTTCAATCCCTAACATTACCGTAACCAGAGCTGAGCAGTGCTCTGGTAAACAGAGTTTAAATTTACTAGGTTCCCTCCAAATGGCACCATTTTGTTAAACTGTGGTGTACGATTCCACAAATATGATGGTGGCTTTGATGAACTCCACTAGACAGATTTATTTTTCTGATGACTATGACCTGAACCATCTTTTCCTGGCTTTTTTGCAATCTGAGTATCTTCATTGACATATTTATGCTTATTTCTAATTGGAATGTTTGTTTTCTTACTGTTGAGTGTTGGCAATGTTCCTTATATAATCTAGTTGTCACTCAACTGGATATATAGTGTGAAATTAGTTTTTTTAAAGATTGTTTTTTAAATATTTTATTTATTTATTATTGGATAAAGATAGAGATTGGGAGGGAGGAGGGAGGAGGGAGATACGGAGAGAGACAGAAAGACACTGGCAGCCCTGCTTTACCACTCATGAAGCTTTCCCTCTACAGATGAGGACTAGGGGCTTGAACCTGATTCCTTGTGGATGGTAACACATGTACTTAATCAGGTGTGTTACCATCTAGTCCCTGAAATAATTTTTCTGAGTCTACAATTTATCACTCACGCTCTTTACATGACCTTCCACAGTGTGAACTATGAAGTTCAATTTATTAGTTTTGTTTCTTATGTTTTATAATCCTGCTGTCAATGCTAAGAGCTTATCGCCTAGTCCTAGATCCTAAAATTGTCTTCTATAATTTTTCTGTTTTATAATTTTATTTATGTTCCTTTTGAGTCAATTATTTAAAATCTTATAATTTATATTTAAAATAGAGGTCCTGGGAGGTGGGTCGTGGCACATGTAGTTGAATACACACATTACTATGCACAGGACCTGGCTTCAGGCCTCCTCTCCCCATGTGCAGGGTGGTGTGTGTGTGTGTGTGGGGGGGGTGGTGCTTGAGAAGCTGTGAAGATCTGTAGGTGTCTATCATTATTTCTCCCTCTCTATCCTGTCCTCCCTTCTTAATTTCTCTGTGTACTATCAAAAGAAAGAAGGAAGGAGAAAAAGAAGAGAAAGGAAGGAACAGAAAGAAAGAAAGACAGAGAAAGAAAGAGAGAAAGAAAGAAAGAGAGAAAGGAAGGAAAGAATGAATGATATAAAGGAAGAAAAAGGGAGAGAGAGAGAAGAACCAAGATCAGTAACCATCATATGTGATGCCAAGGACTGAACCAAGACCTTTTGCTTAAAAAAAAAAAAAAAAGCCTGATATCTAATTGCTGAGACATCTCCCAGGCCATTTATCAGTTTTAATATGAAGTGCAAAAGTTTAGGCAAAAGTGAATTTTTTTTTATCTATGAATTTCCAGTTGCTTCACCAGTAATTGGTTAAAAGACCAATTTCTCCATTGAATGGTTAAGAATCTGTAAAAAAATGAGTTAGAAATGTTTGCGTAGGTTAACGGTTCTCTATTTGGTTCCATTGACATATGTGCTTATTTCTCTTCACTATTTGATTACTATAGTTATATAATATCCTCAGTATGAAGTAGGTATATTGGGTGTTTCATTATTTTCTTATAGGCCCTTCTTTTTTTATATATGACAGGCACTATTTATTTTTAATTAATCATTTATTTGTTATTGGATAGAGACAGAGATGAATTGAAAGGGAGAGGGAGGGAGAGAGAGAGAGAGAGAGAGAGAGAGAGAGAGAGAGAGAGCTGCAGTCCTACTTTACCACTCATGAAGCTTTCCAACTGCAGGCGAAGACCATGGGCTTGAACCCACATCCTTGCACACTGTAATGTGTGTGCTTAACCAGGCCCACTTATAGGCCCTTCTTATGTTATAGATCCTTGTTTAGAACTGTATTATAAATATTTCCTTTATTTTTCCATTTCTTCTTTCTCATGATTGTGTAAATTCTACTGTTCTGCCGTCTCCTTTCTCCTACCTAACCTCCCCAGCATGGTTTATTTGGTTATTGTGTTTTCTTATGTATATAGTTGAAAACCTTTATAATTTCTGTTACTTGCAGAAATTTTCCACTTTTCATTTATTTTTAAGAGAATTCATAATTTCTTGTTGAGACATTTGTATGACAGTTGCTTTAAGATTCTTGTCAGAGAATTCTGACATCTGCGTCATTTTTGTCACTCAAGTTATGAATTTTCTTCTTCATTTTGTAGATGACAGGTGATTTTCAGTTGTATGTATCATGAGTATTTACTTACTAGGTTATGAAACTATGGCTCCTGTTCTGATTTCTCATCTTATCAGGAAGCTGCACAATTTAGCATGAACATGCAATGTTCAGCCTACTTTTCTGAACTATGACTCCAGTGGGCCTTTAATTCTCAAGACCCCTATGCTATTTTTGTCTACATTTGTTTATATGACTCAGATATTACTCCTACTTTCTCTCTGTTGATTCCTAGTCCTTCCTTTGCAAGACTGGCTCCATTTTTTTTTTTTTGGCCCTTGTTCATTTATTTATTTTTATTTTGGCTTACTTAAATCCATTGACAGATATTGAGACTCCAGGATTCCAATGGTATCTTTAATTTCACCATTTCCCTTATCTTCAGTTTTATGAATTTATAACTTATTTAATCTAATATAGTGGAACTAAAGTAGGAAGAGAGATGAATCTGTTCACATGTTTGTATATGTTTACTTATTTAGTGAAAACATCATATTAAATATATACTCTGTCGGTGACATACTTAAAAGCATTTGGTAACCACCAAGAAGTTATTTATATTTTGACATTGAGTTATTCAATTTTATTATAATTCGAATGTTGCATTCACAATAGTGATTTGATGGAAGGGTACCAAATGAACCAATAAATATAATAAAGTCATATGTAGGAGCATCTGAGATGGGAGAGATATGGAATAAAAAAAAATTGACAGTATCTTAGCAAGGATACTGTGGTAGGGACCAGAAAATCCTCATGCAACAAGAAATTTAGGTTTGTAATTAACTGGCAGCATGAATTTCTTGTGGAAAATTTTATTAGTAGTAAGTATAATAACATTTGTAATGGTAATGAGCTACCATTTCATATACTTGTTAATAATTTTTAATGTAACCATGTTTTATTGTTTTCATGTTGTTGCAGATTATATATATATATATATATATCTTGGCATTTTAGTCATTTTCAAATGTATTACTCAGTGGCATTTAGCATAATATTATACAACCTCCACTACTATCCATTTCCAGAACTTAAAAAAAAACTTCAACAAAACCTCTATTCCTGTTGACAATAACCTGTATTTCCTCTCCCCTCATTCAGTCCCTAGTAACAGTAGTTACACTTTCTCTTTTTATGAAGTCACCTATTCTAGATATCTTACTCAGTGTCATATAGTATTTGTATTTTAAAGCTTCATTATAACCTTTTTTTTGCATCCAGGGTTATTGCTGGGGCTCAGTGCCTGCACCATGAATCCACTGCTCATGGAGGCCACTTTCCCCCCTTTTGTTGCCCTTGTTGTTGTAGCCTTATTGTGGTTATTGTTGTCGTTGATGGCATTCATTGTTGGATAGGACGGAGAGAAATGGAGAGAGGAGGGGAAAACAGAGAGGGAGAGAGAAAGATAGACACCTGCAAACCTGCTTCACTGCTGGAACCTGGGTTCTTACACTTTGTGCCATGTGCGCTTAACCCACTGCGCTACCGCTCGACCCCCTATAACTTTTTTTAAAAAGTTATCTCAATTTATTTATTGTATAGAGACAGCCAGAAATCTAGAGGGAAAGAGGGTGATAGAGAGTGAGCAGGAGAGCCACCTGCAGCACTGCTTTACCACTCACAAAGCTTTCCCCCCTGCAGGTGGGGACCTGAAGCTCAAACTATTGCATTGTAACATGCACTCAATCAGGTACACCACCATCCGGTCCTGTACTTGTATTTCTGTTATCCATCTTACTGCACCTAGAATATTTTTTCCTAATTAATTTATATTAATCATGTATCAGTCTTTTATATCTTTTAGTGAATAAATATTATTGTATATATTTTTGTATATATGATAGCATTTATATTTTTTCACACACACATACAAATAAAAATTTTATTCATCTTCTGATGAATATTTGAGTTGTTTCCACCTTTTGGCTATTCACATATCTGAATATTTTTAACTGTCATAGTAATAGTAATATTATAGGGTAATTGTTAACATTTTACTGAATCCCTCATTAATTTAATTCTAAATAAAATAATTTATAATTAATCATCTTATATTTCTATGAATATTATCTTTTCTTTTTAAAAATATTTTTAAACTTTAGTTATTTATATTTGATAAGCCAGAGAGAAATTGAGAGGAAAATAGGATAGAGAGAGAGAGACAGAGAGAGAGAGAGAGAGAAATAAACACATGTAGTATTGTTTCATCGTTTGTGAAATTTCCCCCCTACAGGTGGGGACTAGGGACTTGAACTTGAATCCTTGTGCATAGTAACACACAGAACACATATTCTCAACTAGGTGTTCCATGGCCTGGCTCCAGATATTAACTTTGTGTGTGTGTGTATATATATATATATATTTGTGTGTGTACTCATTTAATAGTATATGGAGTTGAGTCGATGTCTACGAAGCCAGTTGAACTTCAGAGACTCACTCTTTGCCAAATTTTGGAGAAACTTGAATGGAAGGAAATCCTTACTTTGGTACTCAGAAGTGCTTGTCTAAGTACCTTGAGTTACATGGAACTCAAGGTAATTTTGCTAAGTGAAAAAAAAAAAAAAAAAGGAGATGAACCATATCATTCACTCAAATTTGGGCTATAAATAACTAAAATGAATTAGAAATAATAATAACAAAATAATTATTGAACTCTGTGATAGCTGTGGTGGTTGTCAGAAGGAATGGGGAAACGGAATTGGTGGGATAGACTGGTGTTTTTGGTTGTGGTTTTTCTATACATCTGTAGGTGTGAAAACTATATTTCTAAAGTTTCATAATATTGTAAATCCATGCCCTATCCATAAACAAATGTTTTCTCCAAAAGTATTATCACTGAGGAACCAGGAACTTTTTACCATGTGCTAAGGCCTGTGTTTGAGCCCCATGTCACCATATGGGAAATTGGCAGGGGAAAGTTTTACAAGCAGTCAAGCAGTGCTGCAGTGTGTCTCTATCTCTCTCTTCTTCTCTGTCACTGCCTGCCTCTCAGGCTTTCTCTAGAGTAAATGAAAATAATAATAATGGCTGCTGGGAAGAAGTATCTCCAACTTGGGGAGCATTGTTTAATGAGAAATGTTAGTTAATTTCTTATTTTTTTTAATAAGTAATCTGGAAAAGGACTGGTTATAAACTGAACTCATCAGCAAGATATCAAATTTTAAGCTGGAAAATTCACTTAACTGTGAAAGAAGCAAATGTTTTCTCTAAGAAGGATATAAAAGTCACAGACCTCATGTACTAGCACTAGATCATTTTCTTAATAAATGTTCCAGAGAGAACCTAAGTGACATTTCCATACAAATGGAAACTCGCTATGTTTTTTTTTCGAGATATTAGATAAAATATAAATGACAGAAATGAAGAAAATATGTTTCTAAATCGAGTTATCTTCAAATCACTTCTCACTCTGACATTCACAGCTGCTTTATTGTATTGCAGAGTAGTCAGTCCCTTTTTCTTCTGAATATTTATTTTGAGTTCTCGCTCTATGAATACAGAGGATGAATTTACTTGTATCATTGATGTGGACTTCGTAGCAGTTTTATGTTTGTTTCTGTATTTGTTTAGCTCCATTTCTTGAGCATCTCTATGAATCAGTGTCTGGCAGAATACTATTTGACAGAAGAGGTGAAGAAGAGTTCTGCAAGTGGAAATGGAATACCAGAATGGAGTAGTATAAACACATGTAATTTTACAAGAAAGTGACAATGTGTAGACTACAAAGTCCTCATAATGGACCGGAGCTTCCTTCAGTCCAGTGGGGGTTGGGCCAAATATAGCCTTTACATGTGGCAAAGTAGCACATAATCAAAGTGAGCTATTTTTTCTGTCTCCCTATTTCTTATTTCCTCTCTCTCTCTCTTTTATTGGTGATGCCTCAGCTTGCTATTTCAGAAGATGATAGATAATAATGATGATAGATAGATAGACCATGATGATAGAGATGATAGATAGATAGATAGATAGATAGAGATAGATAGATAGATAGATAGATAGATAGATAGATAACACTTAAACTTTCCCCAGTGGTGTACTAGTGCTGGGAAATTGTGTAGTCACATCTGCCATGTTGCCCCCTCGGGCTATTGCTAGTTCCCGCGAGAGTTGGGACATTCTCAGAGTGCCTGTTCCTCCATGTTGTGCCCTCAGGGCATTGTCTATTTCCCTGCAATATTTGGAGTGCTTTGGTCACTCCTCCCCCTTCCCATTCTCATGAAAGCTACTCCTATAGAAGCCCTTCTTTTTCCACACCTTGGTCTCTTGCCAGCGTTTCACTTCGGTATTCAGACGCGGGAAAGGTTACTGTGTGAGGCGACCATTTTCACTACCTCCACGTGGCCCAACCTGCTCCTCTAGCACCCAACTCTGAGGTGCCAGTGCAAATAAAGATTTGTGTTCCCTCTTTGCTCCGGACCTCCTCTCTCTCTTCTCCACTGCCAACAACAACATACTAGGTACTCAAACCTGGGCTATGCCCATGATCATTGGGTACCTTTCCCAGTGAGTAATCTCACTGGTCCCAATGTATCCCTTCTTTTTGTTGTTGTCACCAGGACTTCACTGCTTCAGGCCTACTTTTTTAGAAAGACAAAGGGGAAAAGAGACAGAGAGAGAGAGAGAGAAAGACAGGACAGAATAAAAGCTTCCCCCAGTGCAATTGGGGGTAGGGTGGGGAGGTTGTCACTTCTTTCTTATTAGATTATATATTTCTAGAACCAGACATTACATACTATATTCTTAATTATTTGGAGGTTTTTTTTTAATATTCAATTCATTCTGTAGGAGTTTATTAAAGAACAGTAATAATGTGAAAAATACTGCTGATCATCTCCCAGTAAACATTATCTCTTTTTATTTTTTATTATACTTACTTATTTATCAGATAAAGACCTTCAGAAAGGGGATTCCAGAAGATGGTGGACTGAGAAGCTGCTAGTGGCTTGAGCTCCGACAACATCTACTGGAAACAGTAGGATTTTTTGCCTTTAACAGGACAGTCAATAAGGGGTCCTAGCAATGACACCAAGGAGGTGACTATAACTCAATTTGGGTTAGAAAATAGAGTAAAAAGAAAGAGAAAAAATTTTTTTAGTTATTATTTCCAAAGCGTACCCCCCTCCCCCACATAACCATTCCCT
This sequence comes from Erinaceus europaeus, assembly GCF_950295315.1. Taxonomy (NCBI): domain Eukaryota; kingdom Metazoa; phylum Chordata; class Mammalia; order Eulipotyphla; family Erinaceidae; genus Erinaceus; species Erinaceus europaeus. The sequence goes on along the minus strand of NC_080163.1, from coordinate 20,656,369 downwards.
GGGGGCTAGAGATCTGCTCCTAGCAGGCTCCACTGCTAAGATTCTTAATTTACCAAGATTCCTGTCCGACCAGGGGGTGTCATTCCAATTCCAATTCTATTCCTGTCTGAAACACTTGGCCTTTTTTCTTTCTAAGTGGCCAATTCCAGCTACAAATATTCCACCAAGCAGAGCCTTACTCAGACAGGGAAAGACTGCCAGAGGTTTTTTGTTTGTTAGTTTGCTTTATTTTCTCAACAATCAGTGACCTCTGCTCAGGGGGCCTGAGGCAATCTTGAACCATCCAAGCTGAAGACAGGACAGATTTCTTACTCTGTTCTATTTTATTATCAATACTAGATAAATTCCTATCCCTTTCCCTCTCTCCTTTAGGTTGACCAGAATTAACTCTTAGTGTATTTTCCATTGCTAGGGGACTCGGTGTCTTATCCACTGTTGAAGTAACTTGTTTCACTCTTCCTACCTACCCTACCCACTCGGCCCCTTACCCCCCCTGCCTAGCTAATTTAATAATAAAAATAAATAAATAAATAACTATTTCCTTTCACTGCTCTTTTATTACTGTTCTTTGTCTTATCTTTTTCTTTTCTCTCTCTCTCTTTTTCTCTTCTTTTTCTCATTCTTGTCATCCTTTCTTCCTTCCTCCTTCGGCTTTCTGAATTCACTAATACACGTTTGGGATTTACTTTGGGGAAGAAATCTGATTCAGAGTAGACTCTCTCTGTGTGTATCTCTGCTCTACTTCCCTTTCTCCTCTAGTTATCCCTAGAATATACAGTGGATAGTATATTTGCATAACTGTCTATTTTTGCTATTCTTGTCTATTCCTGCTATTCTTGTCTATTCCTGAGGTGTTTTTTCTCATTTTTACATTTTTTGTTTGTTTTGTTTTGTTTTACTTTATTAACAATCAGCTGCCTCTGCTCAGGAGGCTTGAGGCAATCTGGGACAGGTTCTTTACCCTGCTCTATTTTATTATTAATATTATATAAAGGTGTATCTCTTTCCCCCTCTCCTTTAGGTTAACCAGAATTAACTCTTAGGGTGTCATTCATTGCTATGGGACTAGGTGTCTTATCAATTGCAAGAAGAACTTGTTTCACTACTCCTACCTCCTCTACCCACTCTCCCCTTCTCCCTCCTCATAGCTAATTAAAAAAATAAAACAAAATAATAAATTAATTAATCAATTAAAAAACTTTCCTTTAACTGCTCTTTTATTACAGATCTTTTTCTTATCTTTTTTCTTTTCTCACTCTTGTTTCTCTTTCTTTTTATCTTGTTTTCCTTTCTTCCTTCCTTCTTCTTTGGCTTTCTGAATTCACTGATATTCATTTGTGAATTATTTTGAGGAAGAAACCTGACACAGAGAGGACTCTCTATGTGTGTATCTCTGCTCTACTTCCCTTTCTCCTCTTGCTACCCATAGAAAATACAGTGGATAGTAGATTTGCATAATCTAGACTTCTTGAAAATTTTCAGAGTCCTTCACCCCCCAAAACTGGAATACATTTTCTTTTCAAATCCACATAACACATACTCAATGACAGACCACATGTTAGGCCACAAAGACAGCATCAATAAATTCAACAGCATTGAAATCATCCCAAGTATCTTCTCAGACCACAGTGGAGTAAAACTAACATTTAACAACAAACAGAAAATTATTAAAAGTCACAGAATTTGGAAACTAAACAACATACTCCTTAAGAATCACTGGGTCAGAGAGTCACTCAATCAAGAAATTCAAATATTAAGGAAACAAATGAAAATGAAGGCACAACCTATGAAAATATTTGGGACACAGCTAAAGCAGTATTGAGAGGGAAACTTATAGCCATACAATCACATATTAAGCAACAAGAAAAAGCTCAAATGAACGACCTTACTGCACACCTCAAGGACTTAGAGGAAGAGGAAAAAAGGAACCCTAAAGCAACCAGAAGGACAGAAATAACTAAAATTAGAGCAAAAATAAACAACATCGAAAATAAGAGAAACATACAAAAGATCAATGAAGCCAAATGTTGGTTCTTTGAAAGATTAAACAAAATTGACAAACCCCTATCCAGACTCACCAAACAAAAAAGAGAGAGGACTCAAATTAATAGAATTCTAAACGATGGAGGAGATAACACAGCTGACACCACAGAAATCCAGAAAATCATGCGAAATTTCTATGAAGAACCATATGCCACCAAGCTAGAGAATCTGGAAGAAATGGAACAATTCCTAGAAACCTATGCACTTCCAAAACTGAACCAAGAAAAACTAAAAAACCTAAATGCACCAATCACAGACAAAGAAATTGAAACCATTATTAAGAATCTCCACAACAACAAAAGTCCTGGACCAGAGGGCTTCACAAACGAATTCTACAAAACTTTCAGAAAACATTTAGTACCCATACTTCTTAAGCTTTCCCTTAAGATTGAAGAAACAGGAATACTCCCTTCCACCTTCTGTGAAGCCAACATCACCCTGATACCAAAAGCAGATAGGGAAACAACAAAAAAGTAAAAATACAGACCAATATCTCTGATGAACATAGATGCCAAAATATTAAACAAGATCTTGGCCAACCAGATACAACAGCACATCAAAAAAATTGTTCATCACGACCAAGTGGGATTCATCCCAGGAATGCAAGGCTGGAACATCATCCATAAGTCAATCAATGTCATTCACCACATCAATAAAAGCAAAGCCAAAAACTACATGATTATCTCAATAAATGCAGATAAAGCCTTTGACAAAATTCAACATCCATTCATGCTCAAAACTCTACAAAAAATGGGAATAGATGGGAAATGCCTCAAGATAGTGGAATCCATATATAGCAAACCCACAGCCAACATTATACTCAATGAACAGAAGCCGAAAGCATTCCCCCTCAGATCAGGGACTAGACATGGCTGTTCACTGTCACCATTACTCTTCAACATAGAATTGGAAGATCTTGCCATAACAATCAGGCAAGAGAAATGAATCAAAGGAATACAGATTGGAAGGGAAGAATTCAAGCCCTCACGATTTGCAGATGATATGATGGAATACATAGAAAAACCTAAAGAATCTAGCAGAAAACTACTGGAAGTTATTAGGCAATATAGCAAGGTATCAGGCTACAAAATCAATGTACAAAAATCAGTGGCATTTCTTTATGCAAACACTAAATCTGAAGAAGAAGACATCCAGAAATCACTCCCATTTACTGTTTCAGCAGAATCAGTAAAATACCTAAGAATAAAGTTGACCAAAGAAGTGAAAGACTTGTATACTGAAAACTATGAGTTGCTACTCAAGGAAATAGAAACTGATACCAAGAAATGGAAAGACATCCCATGCTCATGGATTGGAAGAATAAATATCATCAAAATGAATATTCTTCCCAGAGCCATATACAAATTTAGTGTAATACCCATCAAAGTTCCACTAAGCTTCTTTAAGAGAATAGAACAAACACTACAACCATTTATCTGGAACCTGAAAACACCTAGAATTGCCAAAACCATCTTGAGGAAAAGAAACAGAAATGGAGGCATCACACTCCCAGATCTTAAACTATATTATAAAGCCATCATCATCATCAAAACAGCCTGGTACTGGAACAAAAATAGGCACACAGACCAGTGGAACAGAATTGAAAGCCCAGAAATAAATCCCCACACCTATGGACATCTAATCTTTGATAAGGGGAGGCAGAGTATTAAATGGAATAAGGAGGTTCTCTTCAATAAATGGTATTGGGAAAACTGGGTTGAAACATGCAGAAGAATGAAATTGAACCACTTTATCTTGCCAGAAACAAAAATCAACTCCAAATGGACCTAAGACCTGGATGTTAGACCAGAAATAATCAAATACTTAGAGGAAAACATTGGTAAAACTCTTTCCCACCTACACCTCAAGGACATCTTTGATGACTCAAACCCAGTTGCAAGGAAGACTAAAGAAAAACCAAACCAATGGGACTACGTCAAATTGAAAAGCTTCTGCACATCCAGAGAAACTATTAAACAAACAAAAGACTCCTCACAGAATGAGAGAAGATCTTCACATGCCATACATCAAACAAGAAACTAATCACCAAAATATACAAAGAGTTCAGCAAACTTAGCACCAAAATAGCAAATGACCACATCCAAAAATGGGCAGAGGATATGAACAAAACATTCACTACAGAGGAGATCCAAAAGGTTAAAACACATACAAACAATTACTCCAGGTCGCTGATATTCAGAGAAATGCAAATTAAGACAACACTGAGATACCACCTCACTCCTGTAAGAATGGTATACATCAAAAAGGACAGCAGCAACAAATATTGGAGAGGCTGTGGGGACAGAGGAATCCTTTTGAATTGCTGGTTGGAATGTAAATTGTTCCAGCCTCTGTGGAGAGCAGTCTGGAGAACTCTCACAAAGCTAGACATATACTTTCCATATGATCCAGTAATTCCTTTCCTGGGGTTATACCCCAAGAACTCCATAACACCCAACCAAAAAGAGGTGTGTACTCCTATATTAGTAGCAGCACAATTCATAATAGCTAAAACCTGGAAGCAACCTAGGTGCCCAACAACAGATGAGTGGCTGAGAAAGCTGTTGTATATATAAACAATGGAATACTATACAGCTATTAAAAACAATGAACCCACCATCTCTGACCCATCTTGGACAGAGCTAGAAGAAATTATGTTAAGTGAGCTAAGTCAGAAAGATGAAGATGAGTATGGGATGTTCCCACTCATCAACAGAAGTTGAGAAAGAAGAACAGAAAGGGAGACTAAAAGCAGGATCTGACTAAATTGAAAGTAGGGCACCAAAGTAAAAACCCTGTGGTGAGGGGTAGACATGCAGTTTCCTGGGCCAGTGGGGGGTGGGGGTGGGTGCGTGGGATGGGACACAGTCTTTTGGTGGTGGGGATGGTGTTTATGTACACTCCTAGTAAAGTGTAATCATATAAATCACTCGTTAATTAATTAATATGAGAGGGGGAAATTAATTGTATGTCTCGAAGTTTTTACAACACAGAATGAATCTTTTTAATATATAGGCTGTGTATTTGATATGTGGACTCTCTCAAAAGCCTGGACCAAGTAGATCAGAAGCAACTGGTGGCACACCTATACACAAGATACTGGGCACTATACAACAAAGCCTAACAAAAGGACTTTTCAAAGTTAACCCAATCACCAAATAATGTGATGATAACAATAACTATCCATTGTCTTTTTGAACCCTAAGACAGCAGGAACCTCACATCTCCACTATAGAGCCTATATTTCCCCCAGTCTTTGAACCTTAGGATAGGGCCCACTTCCCACATGCCTCTCCCAATCCATATCAAATAATATTGCATCTGATTATCACAACCTAATCAATGCAACAATTGCCACCTCAACATGCTTCAGCTCAGACTGTGTCCAGAGACTTCAGATGTGGAATGATAACCCTTCAGCTTCATTACTCGGGTGAGACCTTTCCTTTCATAGTATACTCTAATTCCATCCCAGGTGGTTCACTTCCTAACAAAGTCCCAAAACCTAGATATAGACCAGGTTCTGTGAGAGAGAGCATATGTTCACAGGTATCCATAAACTAGTGCAAAATATATACCTGATAGCAGAAGTACACTATAGTTTGCAGTGAGTACCCCCCAAACACTTCCTCTCCACTACTCCAACCTTTGTGTCCATGATTGCTCAACAATTTGTTTGGCTTTGTATGTTAACTCTATTTTCAACCACCAGGTTCCAGATACCATCAGGATGCCAGCCAGGCTTCCCTCAACTGAAGACCCCACCAATATGTCCTGGAGCTCCGCTTTCCCAGAAACCCACCCTACTAGGGAAAGAGAGAGGCAGACTGGGAGTATGGACCGACCAGTCAATGTCCATGTTCAGCATGGAAGCAATTACAGAAGCCAGATCTTCCACCTTCTGCAACCCACAATGACCCTGGGTCCATGCTCCCAGAGGGATAGAGAATGGGAAATCTATCAGGGGAGGGGATGGGATATGGAGATTGGGTGGTGGGAATTGTGTGGAGTTGTACCTCTCCTATCCTATGGTTTTGTTAGTTTATCCTTTCTTAAATAAAAAATAAATAAAATAAAAAGACCTTCAGAAATTGAGAAGTAAGGGGTAAATGAATAAGAGGAGAGAAACCTGTAGCCCTGCTTTACCACTTGTGAAGCGTTACAAGTGGGGACTGGGTTATCAGTCTTGGGCCATTGTATGCTGTAATGTGTGCTCTCAACTAAGCACGCCAAAGCCTAATCCACATTCTCTCTTTTTACACTGGAAAAAATTCATACATTTCATGACATGGCTAAGTAAAGGCACAGAAGTGTGTGTATATGTATTTTTATGGGCTGTATACATGAAAACATGTGAATGTATGTTCTAACTAGAAGGTTCACTAGGTTCCAGATAGGCCTTTGTAAAAGAGGGTCTTAATATTTTTGATACTGCTAGTTCTCAGAGCCTAAGGTAATGCCAACTATACTGTGAGTATGGAAGTTATATTGACTTGACTAAAAAGTCAATTTATCCAAATGCTGGCAGTTGAACTTTGTGAAGAAAGAAAAAAAAATCACTGAAAATGTGCAGCTTTTGATTCAAAGTATATACTGAAATTGAAAGAAAAAAATAGCTCAACAAAGGTTTTAAACTATGGTACATTTTCCTTCACATCTGCTGGAAGGTGATGGTAAAAAAAAATAGTCTGCAAGTGGCTCATTTCTTTGGGAAAATGAAAGAGAACATGACAGGTAGAAAAATGACAGAGAAGATAGAAGAACTGAAATGCTTCAGTGGAAACATAGACTTCAACAAGGAAAACTGAAAAGGGGACTGCTAAGTTAGGATTTAGATAATTAATCAAAAGACCCAGTGCACAGAGGAAAACTAGCTGCTACAAACAGAAAGAGCAGGCTAGTTCCTGACACACTGGATTTTAGGGTTTTAAGTTGGTGTGGCTTTATATTGAAGGTAGCGATTCATCATACTTCCCCAAAGCAAAGCTAAAATGTTGCAGGAATGTTCATACCAAATGGTTAGTTCTGTAGGAACCATTTTAGAGACAAGGTCTTGTTTGCCCTATTTTATGTTTATGGAACTACAACAAGACTAGAACTTACTCAGAAACTCCTATAAAGATGACCTGGAGCAGTCAAAATATTTAATGAGAGTCTTTACTAAATCATTTCAACACATTGGATAAGGGACACTGGGTGTCTTGTTAAGGAGGAAAAAGATGAACTGAACAACAGTTCTTTGTCTGATAGACTTTGGGTTCAACTGTTCAAGGAAAAGAAAGAGTGAAACACAAATGTAACTAAAGAAAAATTCCAAGACAACTGCTATTTCATATGAAAGAAATTAACAAAAGGAGAAATGGAGCCTGGATGAAGGAATCCTCTTGAGTAGCGTGGTAGGCAAGACTCACGTGTGGATGAATTTTAGCCAAACCCAAAAGAAGAGAATGGAATAGATATGTAAAGAATTGGTGGGGGGAAGTTCCTGGAAGAGGGGATAATAATATGAAAAAGTGTTAGAGAGATAAAGGACTCTTTTAGTCCAGAATCTCAGAAAGTTCAAGTGTTCAAATTACAGTGACTAAGGAGTAAGATGGAATATGATGAATTTGGACATAGGCAAAGGCTAAATTCTCATGAGCTTTGTGTTCCTTAGGAGGCCAGCTTTAGGCTAAGGGCAAAGAGTGGGGAGTTCATTAAGGGAATAAAATATAGGCCTTATCCTCATATCCTTGTGAACCACCATAGATTTTAAATTGAATGAATATTGCTTGGTGATATGGTCACTTATCTGAGACAATTTAAGAAAAAATGCATTCTAAATTTTGTCCATATTTTTGGTGAACTAAGATAAGACTCATATTCCTTTATGTTACTTACCTTACTGGTGGCTGAAATCAAAGGTTATGGTTATGACTGTAAATAGATTTAACTATACTACCCCCCATTTTTCTTTCCTTTTATACTATTATGCAATTAAGTTTCAGGGGAACTATTTAACTTTTGTTAAATCAAAATTCACTTGTCATTTGTCATTTGAACTAATACCCCAAACCTTTATTTTTGAAGGGTCATTTAGTTACTAAAGTTAAGAGATGTGTGTGTGTGTGTGTGTATGTGTATGAGAGAGAGAGAGAGAGAGAGAGAGAGAGAGAGAGAGAGTTAACCAGAATGAATCAGAGTATCCTGCTGTCACATATGATTTTCCAGATATCATACAGGGATTGACTTGGGACCTCATGCTTAGAAATCCAAATCCAGAAATATATCCTCTTCACCACAGCCCCAGGGTGCTACCTGGAAACTTTAGACTCTGAAGATTTCATATCAGCTTATCTTGGTCTAGAGGTGCATGCCCAAGTTTTGGTATAAAGTAGCAGTTCCAAAAACAATTATTGTATCACAGACAAAGGCTTGCCATGACTAAGTGTCCTTATTTACCTTGTTTTGAGCAATGGTATCTAATACATCATAGCTATGTTACACTACTTATTTGTTTTTAATACACCTTCAGTTGAATGCATGACAGTAACAGGTAAACATCATTAACTGAGTGCCAAGTGAGAAGATCTTGGGCTCCCCCCAATGTTCCATTAAAGATACATTTCAGATAGACTGGCAAAGACAAAAAGAACAAACCACTTCTCCATCAAGTCCAGTGATGCAGTTAACCCATCCCTTGGTGTGGACAATCAGAGAATCTCCAGCTTCTGCAAAAGCAACAGCAACACACCATGACAGGAACATAAACAGAAGTGGAACTCAACTCTGTTTTAATAATTCTCATGCCCTGTAAAGTGCTGAGGCATGGGGGCAGCTCAACAGACTGTTAGCTGCACATGAATGAATCTTCGCTGGGTGGTCTAGACTAGAGGAAAGCTTTCATTTCTACTCTAGATCATTGCAGAAAGCTCTGTGGTCTATTGTTCAGAAATTGGTAATTAGAGGATGCAACTGAAGAATTGCAGAGGTGTCTGCTGGATTTAAAAAATATATATTACAACTGTGCATTTTCCCCACATTTTTTCTTAGTGGTTTATAGTACACTTGCTGACACATGGGTATAATTTCTCTTTTCCCTTGTCTGAAAAACACCTTCACCATCAGTTTAGGTCCAATGCCACCATCATGTACTAGGACCCCGATGTCCTTTCCCCCCTCATGCTCTTATTTACCCCCTCAGAGTCCAGGTTAATTACTAGGATTCCACATACCTGCACAAATACTGGTAGACACTATAATATATATATATATTTTTTTTTCTTGGAGAGAGGGAGAGAATAGTGATAACACAGCACTGTTTCACTACCCATGAAGCTTTCTCATTGCATGGTGCTTCCAGGTAGTGGCCTGCGGCTGAAGCCCAGGTCCTAGCACCTGGTAATGTGTGCGTTATTCCTGCTGACTAACTTATGACTTCTTAATGTGAAGCATATTTAGTTGCACACAACTGCTTTGCCCCCTAGCCATAGAGGCATTTGGAATATATATATATATATATATATATATATATTTAAAAAAACAGCAGTTAACAGTAAAACTAATAGGAGGGGGATATAGCATAATGGCTATGCACAAAGACTTTCATGCTTGAGGCTCCAAATTCCTAGGTTCAGTCCTGTGTGACACATCAACCAGAGCTGAGTTGGAACTCATTCCTATCTATCTATCTATCTATCTATCTATCTATCTATCTATCTATCATCTATCATATATCTATTTATCTCATTAAAATAAAACAAGTACTACTTAAAAAATAAAATTAGCATGGGGTCTGATTTGAAATAGGAAGAGACTTGGTCAGTTAAAAGCCCTTCCAAATAATATCTATGTTGAAGGTTTTGTCACAAGCCCTCTCTCATAACTCTTTCTTCAAGAAGTGGGTGTGTAATTAGTCATCTTAAAAGGTAGAAATTCAGTCATCAAGTCTAATTTAACCTTCAGAAACAAGCTTCAAACCAAACTGCTCAGAAGATCAATAGCATTATGAATGGGAGGCTGAGGTAAAGGTTAGGAGTGGAATATGTTGTGATAAATTCTATCAAGGCTTTCTAGTAATTTACTGTTTTCTAGCTTATTTTTTTAAACTAAGAATCGTATTTCAAAGCCCTCTCTTCTCTCCATTTTATTTCCTTACATTTCAACTATTGTGTTCTGAAACTAGTGAATAAAAAAATTTTAAGGGAAATTCCCACCAAAATGGAAAAAAATATATCTTGCGAAGTCTCAGAGCAAAAAAAGTTTTTGGTTGAACCTGTGCCTTCTCTGCCTTAATTTTAATTTCACAAATGATGGTTGAGTGCCCAGCCTGTGCTACTGTGTTTCTGTGGTGGCTTTGGTTATGAAGTATTTCATTACTATGGACAGAGATAGAGAGATACAGTGAGAACAAGAGAGAGACACCACAACCCTGGAGATTCCTTTGGTGCTGTAGAACCTCCCATGTGTACCTTGGGTTCAAATCTAGGCAATGTTCATGACAAGGTATGTGCTCTAGCTAGAGAACTATCTCTCTGACCCCAAGTGCTTGCTAGTTCTCACTGGAAGTGTTAGGGAATACTTATCTGAGAGACAGTCCATATGCTATGTTTGTCTTTGCCTAAACTTGTATTGACCTTAGGGTAGTTGGGGGAAACTGGGGCGACCAGTACTAAACAATTGAAGTCACAGGGATACCAATGATAGTAAATGTCAAGTTATATAAACACTGGATCTTATTATTATGTTTTGAAATGGAGATTACACCCAACGCTTTATCCCATTATTTCCAATCTCTTCTCTTGAACCCCTTAATGACAAGTTCCTTTTACTATCACCAGCTCATTTTGCACTTAGGACCATACTAAGTTGCAGCACACCAAGTGATATCTCAATGTAAGAAGAACAACAATCAGAAACTCAGGCTATAAGAGGAAAGCCTAATAATTATGCAAGAGACTAGAGAAAAAATGGCTCTGGGACTCCTCCTCATGGAACTCATTATTTCATGCCTGCAATTTTTGGTATCTATCATCAAGACATTGAGAGACATGACTTTCTAAAACAGTGTCTTGTCCATATCTTAATAATGTCCTAATTAAACCAAAATAAAATCTTATTTGATATGTCTTTGGACTAGACACAAATGCATAATAATGACTATTGGATATCAGAAATAATGAAGTAAGACTTTTATTTTAATACTTTATTTAATTTATTTGTTTGTGATGAGAGACATTCAGAAAAAGAGAGACCAGAACACTGCTCAGCTCTCTAACTTATGTTGGTGCCGGGGATTGAACCTGGGACCTCAGAGCCTTAGGTATGAAAGGCTTTCACATAACCATTAAGTCTTTCACATAACCAGCTCCTGACTTTATTATTTTCATAAAAACACAACAGTCTAGCATAGCTCATAATTTTAATTTCATTTGACTTCACATTACTGATGGCTGAGACTAGAGTGAATTAGAAAAGCTAAGAAACTTTCCTATGAAAAGAAGAAAAACCTTTTTGATAGCCAGAACAAGAACCTGAATCCTGACTTTTTCTTTAATATTCTTTTCATAAAGCTCTGAGACAGACTGTGTGACAAAATATACAGATCAAAGCCTGGGCAAAATGGTCTTTCCGGTAAATGGTAGAAGGCCAACACACATTATGTAGATAACCTTCCTCTACTCTGATTTTCTGAGGTTTCTTCTTAGTCATTGTTTCACAGAGCTTGGAATGATTCATCTGCTTAATTAGAAGGGAGCTAAGTCAGCTGCCTTCTTTAAAATTAACTTGACTGCCACTTGCCCCAGGCCTAGGATCTATTTTTATTGACTATGCCTCTGGACTAGTTACTGTTATGTTGCCCAAAATTGTCATTTGAAATGGTTTCATTCCATGCAGTGACTTAAGCTGTGCAGGAAAGAACTGCATTAGTCCAGAAATTTGTCATGACTCAATGGGAAACTGAAACGTTCGTATTTCATGGTGAACAGCCTCCACAATCTGTCACTAATCTGTCACTATCATGCTGAAAATGTTTTACCACATGTTACTTTTCTTCTACTTTAGAAGGAGATGTGAATTTGTGTTAATGTCTGTGTGAAATATGTACACAAGCTCTTAATAACTTGTGCATGTGACATAAAGCTGATTTGGCATTGGTGAGAGAGAGAAGAGCCTGTTGGTGTAATCAGAAAAAAAAAACAATTAAGTGGAAAAAGAAGTCATAAATGGGCTGGGTAGATAACATCAATGTTATGCAGAAGACTTTTACACCTGAGGCTCTGAGGTCCCAGGTTCAATCCCCAGCACCACCATAAACCAGAGATGATTAATCTGTCTAACTTCAATATACCTACCTACTTACCTTTACCTATGTCTCCTATTAAAATAAATGAATAAGATTTTTAAAAAGGAAGTCATTAATGATTGAATAAAAAAAAGAAGTTACTTGGGGAGTCGGGCTGTAGCGCAGCGGGTTAAGCGCAGGTGGCGCAAAGCACAAGGACCGGCATAAGGATCCCGGTTCGAACCCCGGCTCCCCACCTGCAGGGGAGTCGCTTCACAGGCGGTGAAGCAGGTCTGCAGGTGTCTATCTTTCTCTCCTCCTCTCTGTCTTCCCCTCCTCTCTCCATTTCTCTCTGTCCTATCCAACAACGACAACAACAATAATAACTACAACAATAAAAAAAACAACAAGGGCAACAAAAGGGAATAAATAAAATAAATATTAAAGAAAAAAAAGAAAAACACTTTAAGAAAAAAAAAAAGAAGTTACTTGTTTTTTGAGCGTTACCATATACTGAAAGGAAACGACATCCTTGATCAAAGAAAACTTATGGGAAAACATTACGTAGGAAGATAGGATTTACATGATGATATACTCTCATTTCTTCCTTAGACTGTCTCTTCCTGAGATGAAATATTTTAGTATCTCATTATCAAACATAAGAGGTGGCACTACAAATAGCTTAACTTGTAGAGCACTGGATCTGCCCGCCTGAGGTTCCTGGTTTGAACCCTGGTGCTGGATGAACACGTGTGATGCTCTGATTTTATTCTCTTTCACATGAAGCTCAGATGAGATAAACAAAATAATTTGTACCATTATAAATGTCATTGAACTGTGATAGGAGTATTTTGTTATCGTTTTTTTCTGACTCTACCTGAGTCATGTTTCCTTAACTGAGTAGTGCATTCAGTACAAACTAGTGGTGCCTCAAAAGGGCAAACTTTGCTTCCTAAGGGGACAGAAATCCCATAGTTATGTATAATGAGCCAGGAGACAAATGCATCATACATAGACCTGAAAACACTTTGATTTTAAAATTCACACTGGAGACATCTTGGAAAACTATGTAAAATGCCTCTTTGGGTAGTGATATTGAAAAATAAAATGGTTGAGCATCACCTTTCTAGATACTGAAATTGCTATGGGATTTTTCTTTTTTCTTTTTTTTTTTTTTTAGTCTTTGTTGTTGATTTATTTAATATTCAATAAACGGTTTGTATCTAAACCAAACTGTTGTTTCTGGATAGTTTGCTTCTGTTAAACCTTTAGATACAGATGTGAGATTATTTGTGCTATTATTTTCAGAGTGGTTCTCTCAGCTGCATTCCTTCTCATGAATGTTATGGACATCATTTGAATCAATTTAATTTAAAATATATTTCTGTAGCAGCATTTAAATTTTCATTACATTCTTCTCTTTGTTTTAGCATGTACCTTATGTTTGCCCTTTTTTTTTTTTTTGACCTGTACTTATTATGATAGTCTGTTTCATGTTCTTGAAAACCAACATTAGCTATTCCAGGCAAGGGAGATAGCTTACCTGGTCGACTCCCACTTTGCCAACTATGAGAGTTCAGATTCAAACACTAGCACCAGGTGGGAGCTCTAGTGGGAGTTCGGAAATAGTGGGGGAGTATTGTGCTGTCTTTTCACTTTTTCTCTATCTTTTCTATTAAAAATAAGGATTTTACAACACTAGATTTCTCTGATTATGGACTTTTACATCTTGAATGTTTCTATTACTGTGCTATTAATGAAGCTGAAGCAAAAAAAAATCATTAAGAATGCTTTGAAATAAACATTTCAATGCTATTAGCAATGCCAGCAATGCAACCTGGAGCGAGAACACTGCTGGAGAATTTGAAGTGTGAAAAGTCCCATTCCTTGTTTGTATTTATTTTTTCTTTTCTTCTATTTGATAGGACAGAGAGAAATTGACGGGGGGGGGGGGGGGAGAGAAAAATCAGCAGTACTATGTCACTGCCTGTGAATGCTTTTCCCTGAAGGTAGGGACCAGGGGTTAGAACCCACAACTTTGCACATGATAGAGTGTATGCTTAACCAGATGTCTTATTCCTTTCATAGCTGAACACATAGTAGCATAGCAAGTGGAATCCAGAATCAGAGTAATATTTGTGGGGTGGGCTTGGTGAAAGCAGTGGCAAAGAGACCTACAGACTTCATTTGTGAATATTCCAGTCATTATGTATCAGTGACAAGACTTTAGGAACACTTAACCTTAACTGTTAATACAGTTGCTCTTGTCTGTTTTCTTTGGCTTATTATACAATTTCAAAAATAAAAGTAGAAAGAGGGAAATGACCTACTGGTAATAATTTTTGATTGCTATTATGATTATATGGAGCTTTATGGATATAAAATAATGATTTTCACTCCTGAAGCACAGTACAGGGTCAACTTGATAGAACAGAAATGATATTCAAGGGCATCCTTTTGTCTCTACTATAGGGTTGAGATGTATCACTATGCTCTTAGAGCTTTTAGGCATGTGACTGCAGACTACTATCGCTACAGCATCTTATAATTTATAGAGGCTTTCAAAAATATAGCTTACACTGTTAATGTACTTAGAAAAGGGTAGTAAAAATCAGTGTCCTGTCTCCATAAAATATAAACTTTGTTCACTGACTTGGGGAACTGAGTATCTCTGATCTTTAGAACACAATTCTACCACTCTACCACAAGTCACTGATAATTTATTAATGTGAAGAGAACAGAGTTGAACAATATCTAACCAGTCAGTTTAGTGAACAAAGAAGTGTAAAGTGCAAAAAAGTATTGTTGATGAAAAAATTGCACTGTCAAAAAAAAAAACTGTATGTGGTCTTTAAGGTACAAATTATGTAATCTAAAATTAAAGAGTGGGTCTTATCCTTTTTACGCTCTGGTTCTAGAATTGTCAATAATAGTTAATAAATAATTCTGAGACTAGGATAGTAGGTGTGGGCAGAGACACAGAATGAATAAAAAATTAGGATTGGTTTCTAAGACTAGTGTTCAGAAAAATTTCCATGTTTTACAAGTAATTGTATCAAGCTATTCTGTTTAGATTGACTTTAATTAATTTCACACAAATTTATACATACATAAGTATGTAGATATGATTATTTCTGAAATGTATAAAACACCTATGATGTCACATCACATTAATAATATATACAATTATTATTAAATTTTGATTCCAGGGTTATCGTTAGGGTTTGGTTACTCCACTACTACTGTGGCCAGTTTTTCATTTATTTTTCTTGATAAAACAGAGAGAAATTGTGAGGGGAGGGGAAGACATAGATGGGGAGAGAAAGATAAACACCTGCAGGCCTGCTTCACTGCTTGTGAAGCGATTCCCCTGCATGTGGGGAGCTGGGGGCTCGAACCAGGATTCATGTAAGGGTCCTTGCACTTCATATTATGTATGCCTAACCTGGTGTGCCACTGTCCAGCCTCTTAATTTATATTTTCTTCTTAAAATTATATTTATTTATTTATTATTGTATAGAGACAGAGAGAAATTGAGAAGGGAGGGGTAGATAGAGAATGGAAGAGATAGACATCCAAAGCATTGCTTTACCACTTGAGAAGATATAGGTGGGGATCAGGGACTTGAACCCAGGTCCTTGAGCACTGTAATGTGTGTGCTTACCCAGGTGACCCCCCCCCCACCTGGCTCCATCGTTAATATTTTCTAGAATCATTGAGCATATGTAAAACTTAAATGAATGTTAAAATAATTTCAAACCTTTATATGCATAATTACATCTTTTATTTGTGGTTTGGGGTTGGGCTTCTAACTTAAGAATATCTCTAAAAAATGTATATCTTCAGTAATTCCTTCGTTTATTATTCTTTCCTTAATAACCAACTCTAAAATTCTGTGCACATATTCCTGCCATAAATTCATGTCTGCTATTTTGTAGGATTAGGATTTATTTCAGATTACCTGTATCTGGGTGCTTTGCAAGATTTTTTTTTTTCAGTCATTTAAGCCCAACTCAAAGTCTTAAAAAATTCAGTTACTGCCAACTTTGAACTCAACTTGGAACATCTGAATTCTTTTGTGACCCTTTCAAAGATGAATAAAATTCAATTAACCACCCGGATGGACTTATAGTATAAAATGACCCTGAGGACCTTGTTTGGCATCCTTACCTCTTGAGTTGTACTGGCTTCTTTCAGTCTTAAGAGAAAACAAGAACCCTATTATCTATCAAGCTCTGTGTATAAGTTCATTGTGGGCAGGGAGTGGTGGGTGGTGGTGAGGGTGATGAGGTGGTTTGGAGCCAAGAAATGAAAGGAGGAAAGTACAGAGGGGCACTTGGCTGAGATAAGTGAATCCTGTCCACTGATCAACTTTCTCAATAAAATATCAGAGAATGGTCTTATTATTCCCCTGCATGTATATTCCCTTTTTTAAATATATAATTTTCATTTTTCCTCTATACTATCAAGACAAACCCAGGAACTTCTTGTAGTACTGTCATGAGAATGTGCACAGTGAAGTATTGTTTTGGTGGGAGCAGGAAAAGAATGAGGAAGGTGGGACTACATCAAATTCAAAAGCTTCTGCACAGCCAAAGAAACTGTCACACATAAAAAAGAGACCCCTCACAAAATAGAAGAAAATCTTCACATGCCATACATGTGATTAGACAAGAGACTAATCACCAAAATATACAAAGAGCTCAGAAAACTTAGCAACAAAAAGCAAATGACTTCATCCAAAAATGGACAGAAGATATGAACATAACATTTATAACAGAAGAGATCCAAAAGGCTAACAAACATATGAAAAATTGCTCCAGGTCCCTGATTGTCAGAGAAATGCAAATTAAGACAACATTGAGATAACACCTCACCCCTGTGAGAATGGCATACATCACAAAGGACAGCATACACCTGTGAGAATGGCATACATCACAAAGGACAGCAGCAACAAATGCTGGAGAGGCTGTGGGGACAGAGGAACCCTTATGCACTGCTGGTGGGAATGTAAACTGGTCCAGCCTGTGGAGAGCACTCTGGAGAACTCTCACAAGGCTAGACATGGACCTACCATATGACCCAGTAATTCCTCTCCTGGGGATATACCCCAAGGACTCCATAACACCCAACCAAAAAGACATATATACAGATATATTCATAGCAGCACAATTCATAATAGCTAAAACCTGGAAGCAACTCAGGTGCCCAACAAGAGATGAGTGGCTGAGAAAGCTGTGGTATATATATATTATACAGCTATTAAGCCCAAAGAACCCACCGTCTCTGACCCATCTTGGACAGAGCTAGAAGGAATTATGTTAAGTGAGCTAAGTTAGAAAGATAAAGATGAGTATGAGATGACCCCACTCATAAACAGAAGATGAGAAAGAATAACAAAAAGGGAAACTGAAAAAAGGATTTGACTAAATTTGGAGTAGGGCACCAAAGTAAAAACACTGGTTTAAGGGTGAGGGTAGATATTTAGCTTAAGGGGTGGGGGGTTGGGACACAGTCTTTTAGTGGTGGGAATGGTGTTTATGTACACTCCTATTATTTTGTAGTCATATAAATTAATATTCAATTAATATGAGAGGAGAAAAATTGATTGAATGTCTCAAACTTTTTAAAGCACAGACTAAGTCTTTTTGATACATAGGCTGAGTCTTTGATATGTTGACTCTCTTAAATACTTAGACCAGGGAGAACAGAAGCAACTGGTGGCACAGCTATATACAAATAATGTTAAAGGACATAAATTATGGTGATGTTGTGTATGATACAGCAAATTCTAACAAAGGGATTTTTCAAAGTTAGCTCAATTGCCAAATGATGTGATTATAGCAATAACTATCTTATCTTCTTAAACCCTAAGACAGCAGGAACCTCCTGATTCCCGTGTAGGATTTATATTATCCCCAGTTCTGGAACCTCTAGGGTGGGGCTTATTTTCCTGCATGCATCTCTCAATTCATACCAAATGTTATTGCATCTGCTGATCTCAACCTAATTAAAGGAAAGAATGCCACCTCAACATGCTTCACTTCAGACTGTGTCCAAAGACACCGGGGTTAGAATGTCAATCCTTTACCCTCATTACTCGTATGAGACCTTTCCTTTCATATTATTCTCTAATTCCATTTCAGGTGGTTCACCTCCTAACAAAGTCCCAAGACCTAGATATAGCCTAGGTCCCGCAAGATAGAGCTCATGTTCACATGTATCCATAAATTGGGACAAAATATATACCTGAAATCAAAAGTACACAGTGGTCTGTATTGAGTCAGTATAAAGTTCCTAATGAAATAGTGTCTACTTAGACTTAGATACCCTCCTCACCTACTTTCTATTACAGTTCTCTCACTCACTCCAAAGCTAACCTTATCAAAGCAAGGACTTCAAAACCTAAATAAGGGCAAGATACTGGCATACTTTAATGATGACTCTTTAGTCACTATCAGGCCACCCCATCAGCTGTGTCACTAGTTGGGGAGTCCTGAGATTCCAAAACAGACATGATGGGCTAGACCTGGAATAAATCCCTCTCTCCATTGTTACTATTCATCTCTATCAGGAACAACACAATAGACCTCTTTGTGGGCCCAGATAGGACCTTGCCCTCAACTTGAATCAACAACAGTAGGGAATGTTCCATTCTCCAAAGGGGGACTGGACAACATATTCTATGCTACACCTGAGGAAGATGGGTCTATAATGGGGCAGCTTCGAATGTTCCTACATATGACCACAGAATGTGAGCTCAGATCTACAGGGATGCAGAGGTTACATAGGCTCCTACGCTGAATATGGGCCCCAGATCACATCAAATTAATGGGGTTTACAGTCAACAATGTTTATACCCTTTTCCAATATTAGGGAGCTACTCGCTTCCCTGATCCAGCTTTCTGGTCCTTTTTTCATCTCCCCACATAGTAAATAGGATCCACCTGTATATCAGATTTCAGGCTCAGGGGAAAAAATAAAAAGAGAAAAAAAGTACTAGTATAGCCACAGACCCTTTGGAATATAACTAAAATATGCCTACTAGCTCTCTACAAAATGGAGGACCCCCCAACTCTTTATCTGCACTATTCCAGCATTTAGGTTCATGATTGGTCAACAATTTGTTTAGCTTTGTATGTTAATTCTCTTTTCAACCACCAGGTTCCAGATGCTAGCATGATGCCTACCAGACTTCCCTGGACAGATGACCCCACTTATGTGTCCTGAGCTCTGCTTCCCCAGAGCCCTGTCCCACTAGGAAAAGAGAGAGGCAGACTGGGAGTATGGATTGACCTGTCAACACCTATGTTCAGCAGGGAAGCAATTACAGAAGCCAGACCTTCAACCTTCTGTATCCCACAATGATCTTGGGTCCATACTCCGAGAGGGAAAAGAATAGGAAAGCTATCATGGGATGGGATGGGATAAGGAGTTCTGGTGGTGGGAATTGTGTGGATTTCTACCCCTCTTATCCTATGGTTTTGTCAATGTTTCCTTTTTATAAAAAGAAAGTAAAAAATGTAATATTGCTATAAAATATATGAAATTCTAAAAGTGGAAAAAAAAAGAATAGGAAAACTATCAGGGAAGGGTATGGGATAGGGTATTTTGCTGGTGAGAATTCTGTGGAGTTTTACCTCTCTTAACCTATGTTCTTTTACATGTTTCCTTTTTATTAATAAATACTTGTAAATTATCAAAAAAAAAAAAAAGAATGAGGAAGGAACTTGTTGGAAAGAAGTAAAGAAAATCTGACTCATCACCAAAGCCATCTTGTGTTTCATTTTAGAAATATTTTTAAAATGAAAAAAAAAAGGTTGAGATCACAGTCAGCTAGACTTGCCATATTGTTTGATATTTCGTTTATATATTTTTATTTTATCGTTTGCCATGTTAATGTAGTTTGAGCTACTTTTGCAATTGGACTACCTGTGCTAGAGAAGTAAGGGTCCTGGGTGAAGATTGGTGATACACACACACACACACACACACACACACACACACACACACACACACACATATATATATATATATATATATATATATTTTAAAGATAGAAACTAAAGAGAGAGATAGAAAGAAGGAGAAAAAGAAGGAGAATGGAGGGAAGGAGGGAAGGAGGAAGGAAAAGAGGGAGGGAGAGTAGGTTTCTTCAGTTAGGCTGAAACCAGGGTCATGCACCTGGCAAAGCTTCACACTATGCTACACTCTCTGAGTGATCTATTTTGCAGGCCCTACAGATTAATTTTCATAGAAGGACTTAGGATTCTTTGAAACAAATAGATGTCATCTGGGTTTACCAGGGCAAACATTACTTATCCTTGCCTCACATCTGGCTCACTTGATCTTACTTTGCTTCTTGGTGCCTATTTGTAACAATACAAATAGAAGAATTAATTCACCTTTCAAGGCAATATCGACAGAGGCAAGAAAATTGATTGTAGCACCATTTGGAAAAAGAATGACCTGTGTAAGTGTCAAATTACTATGATGAACCAGGTTGCCCAATTATCCATTATGACATTCTCATGATTTGATTCATCAAACAGAAATTAGCCACTCTTCTTCAGTAGCATTCATGACAAAATGTGCATCTTCCTCTGAGAGACTGTCACTCTGATGTTTAGTGGCAAAAAGGTGGGAACATCTTGACAAGATGTTCAGCTGGTTCTTCCTATGAATTACAGTATGAAAGCCCTTTCAGGTAAATTACAGATTCCAAGTGAAGACTTTGTTTTCCTAATATAAGTCTGTCTACAACTGCATGATATAATTTTATTCCATTTGATAATAGGAGTACAACTCAGTTCAAAGTTTACTTTTTATTTGCATAAATATATATACATATACATATACATATACATATACATATACATATACATATACATATACATATACATATACATATACATATACATATACATATACATATACATATACATATATATATATATCTGGATTCCCTGAAAGAATGAAGCTCTCCCAGTACTGCTGTGTGGTTTTTACATTATTCATAGTAAATATTTTATTCTAAGTAGAGGAATAAATGTGTTCTCTTATTTATTGTGCCTACTCAAGACCCATTTGTCTTTAGCCACTTAATGTACGTGCAGAGTAAACCTCATGCCACATAATTTTAATTTATTATTTACCCACTATTTTAGTAAAGCATTCAAATGTGATTCAACAGTACACAATAAAAGAACATGAATATTAAAGTCCAGATACATTTCTGCTGATAGAAAAGTGATTCTAAGGGATAAGGTGGTAGCGCAGAGAGTTAAGCGCACATGGCGCAAAGCACGAGGACTGGCTTGAGTCTGTCTTTCTCTCCCTCTTTCTCTGTCTTCCCCTCTTCTCTCCATTTCTCTCTGTCCTATTCAACAATGATGATAGCAATAACAACAATAATAATAACCACAACAATGATGAACAACAAGGTCAACAAAAGGGAAAAAATAGCCTCCAGGAGCAATGGATTTGTAGTGCAGCCACCGAACCTCAGAAATAAGCCTGAAGACAAAGAAAAAAAAAAAGGAAAGAAAAAGTGATGCTAGATTGTCCTTAAAACCCATTTTCTAATATTTATTTATTTTCCTTTTTGTTGTCCTTGTTGTGGTTATTGATCTCGTTGTTGGTGGATAGGAAAGAGAGAAATGGAGAGAGGAAGAGAAGACAGAGAGGGGGAGAGAAAGATAGACACCTGAAGACCTGTTTCACCACCCATGAAGCGATTCCCCTGCAGGTGGGGAGCCGGGGGCTCGAACTGGGGTCCTTATGCCGGTCCTTGTGCTTTGCGCCATGTGCACTTAACCCGCTGTGCCACCGCCCAACTCCCTTAAAATCCATTTTTAAAAGAGTAAACAACCTATGTTACTTCAGTTTTTAAAAAGTGTGAAATAGGGGCTCGGGTGGTAGCGCAGCTGATTAAGTGTACATGGTGCAAAGCACAAGGACTGGCATAAGGCTCCCAGTTCGAGCCTCGCTCCCCATCTGCAGGGGGGTCGCTTCATGGGTGGTGAAGCAGGTCTGCAGGTGTCTTTCTCTCTCCCTCTCTGTCTCTCTTCCTCCCTTGATTTCTCTCTGTCCTATCCAATAACAACAGCAGTGACAACCATAATGATAACAGCAAGGGCAACAAAATGGGGAAAATGGCCTCTAGGAGTGGTAGATTTGTATCGCAGGCACTGAGTGCCAGCAATAACGCTGGAGGCAAAAAAAAAAAAAAAAACTGTAAAATAAAGGAGTCAGCCTTTTAAAAATTTTATTTTACTTATTATTAAAGACAGACAGAAATTGAGAGAGCAGGGGGAGATAGAAAGGGAGAGAGACAGAGAGACACTTGCAGCTCTGCTTCACCACTGGTGAAGCTTATCTTCTGCAGGTGGGGACCAGGGGCTTGAACCTAGGGCCCTGCACACTGTAGAGGAGTCATCCTTTCAGTAGCTGGAATTGAAGCATTCATGTTGCTAGAGTGCTGCACCTTAGAAATCCAAGTCCATGTAGCTATGGAAAGGCCATCAGAAGTTTCTTTCTTTGAGTTTAAGTAGTTTCCTTTCCAGACAAAAGTTTCTAGTGTCAACTTTTTTGAGAAAAGAGAGATACAAGATTGCTGTGATGGACAAGATTTTCTTTTCCTGTTCATATGGAGAGTTTATTTGTGTGTTTTAACATAGAATCAGAGAGGCCAAAAGGTAGAGTGAAAGAGACTAAAGCAAGGAAGCTTCCTTTAATGCATTGGGTACTGGGCTAGAACCTGGGTTGTGCAATGGCCAAAAGTCTCTGTCCAACTCATATAAAGTCTTAACTCTTCGGCCAGGTGGCGGCATACCTGTTTGAGGGAATATGTTACAAAGCACATGGACCCAGGTTTGAGCCTCCAGCCCCCACCTGTAGGAGAAAGCTCCACAAGTGGTGAAGTAGTGTTGCGGGTGTCTCTCTGTCTCTCTCCCTTTCTATCACTCCTTTCCCTCCAATTTCTGGCTGTTTCCATCCAGTAAATAAATAAAGATATTTTTTAAGTCTTAATTCATTGTAAAGTCAAGGATTTATCTAATGACAGCAACACATCAGACCATAATATATTTAAGAAATTTAAAACCACCATGCTGTTATGTTAGAATTTTTTTGTTTGTTTTATTTAATTTTAGAATCACTTGGTGATGTTTCCAGCTTAACCAAATCCCTACAGACATCTGGAGTTTGATCCACACTTGCTTTAGTCCCACTGATCCTCCTTTCCAAACTTAGTATCTCTTTTTATATTTTAATATCTGATTGGAAATACTTTTTATGGAAAGGCAAATCCCAACTCAATTTCTTTCTCTTTCATTTACTTTTGGCAGGCAAAGTGAATGTTCATGAAAAAAAAAAAAGAAACAGATCTGGGTTGGAAGATAATTTAATGACTATGTGAGAAGACCTTCAGTCCTACCCAACCATAATTCAGAACTGAGCAGTGGTCTGGTAAATTAAATAGATTGATTAATGAATGTTGGTATGCATGAGACCCCTTCTGTTTCATGTGGTTTAAATCCCCCCTGCTTAACACTATTCTATTTACATAACCACTTCATTCTATTTATATAACCGCTGTTAACAAGTACCTCCCTCCAGGGCATTGGTTCAATCCCCACTGTTTCATGATATGTTTTTGCTCCACCCCCCCTCCTTGTCACACCCTGATCCTCTCCTTGTCACACTCTGATTGTCACCAGTCACTTTTCTCTCCACCCTCTCTATGTCACACCCTGTTTCCACCCTACTTGGCAAGTATATATAAAGACAGCATTGTGAGTTTTAGAGTACTTTACCTTGAGTTTAGCTTAGCTCGTCTTAGATTGTGCTGCGTCCTGCATGAATAAAGAGATACTGCCTACAGCTCAACTATGAGTCCCTGGTTGTCTGTTACCTGCCCATGAAGCCAGCCCAGTGAAAACAACATAACTCATCAAAAACAACATATGGTGCCACAACGTGGGACCAGACCTGCACAACTCCCAGATAAGTGAAGACTTTGCCTACATATGCACTATGGTCTTCTCTTCTACTTACGAAGAGGTTTGCCAAAGCCTCTACTGTTTCATTATGAGACAGTTTCTCTGTCTCTGGAACATTTTACTCTGGGCCACACTTCGGTTCCCTGACCGG
Source organism: Erinaceus europaeus (assembly GCF_950295315.1). Classification (NCBI taxonomy): domain Eukaryota; kingdom Metazoa; phylum Chordata; class Mammalia; order Eulipotyphla; family Erinaceidae; genus Erinaceus; species Erinaceus europaeus. The sequence continues at coordinate 20,631,909 of NC_080163.1, read as the reverse complement.
AAACTTTGGTTTCTTATGACCGGGATCATAGAGCTTGGGAGATGCACGGAGATTTCTCCTTGGACTTTCTGGATTCCCTCTCCCATGTTTCCTGAGGAAAAGGACTACATTTTGCTCCGGGCCACAGTTTGGTTCTTTATGACTGTGATCGTAGACCTTGGGATATGCATAGTGATTTCCACTGGGACTTTCTGGACTTCTTCTCACATGTTTCCCATGGAGAAGGACTACTCTAATTTGAAGAACATTCTCGAGTACCCTGGCAGTTCCCAAGTATGGAGACACGTGGTTAGTTCTACTCTCCTGATTGGATTCTTTCTTCGATGGGAAGACGCTTTTAAAAATGGGTGCCTGAAGCAATCCAGCAGGAACAGTCCGAAGCACCCTAAGTGGAATTTCGAGGAGCTTTTTGAACTAGGACGCCCTCCAGGGACTCTTAATCCTACATGGTGAGATCTTGATAATCTGGTTCAAGTTGTGTTTCATAAGAGAATGATTTGAATGTCTGAATTTTTGTTTGACATTGACTTAAAAAAAAAATGCTGGACACAGCCATGATTTCTAGAGACATCCAGAAACAATCCAAAAAATTGTTTTTTTCCTCCTTTGATTTCTCTTTTACGTCTTGACATGAATCTGAAACATTTAATCCTGAAAACTGTATGAGTTATGGGTGGGGCAGATAGTGCAATGATTATGTTAATTATTCTCATGCCTGAGGCTTTTAACCATGGTTCTTCTGTTTACCTTTGCACATTTTATTGAGTTTAAACTGTTTAAACAACCTTAAAATCATACTAGAAAGGACTTACAATTATAATGGAGTTATCAATTATAGTAAACTTCTAATCTGCTACAAGTTCTGTTTGACAAGTAAGTGAATTTCAGCTGTCAAAGTCTTCACATAAAAAAGCATCTACTCAAATGAAAATTTCTGGAAATCCATTTGGACGCCTGTTCTCTGACATTGCCCACAAGATGGAATGATTACAACACACCCCCGGAAACCAATGATGAGACCTGGCACGACCTGAAGAAACAGATTCACAGACTCCAAAGATCACTCTCTACAGAAAAGCAGAATTCTGGTGGCCGACATTCCCCATCGAGACAGACATGCAGCATTTCATCCTCTGGCATTTTCTTCTGTGGTCAGCTACTTTGGACTGACACCTCCATCGGACTTACTGGTACACGCTGCTGTGTTTCTCAAAGACTAACTTCAGCCAATTGCCTTGAGACTTTATAGACCATGTCCCCTTGCCTGCAGGCTCTTCCCCAGAGTCAGAAAACTCCCCCTCCTTATTAGGTTATGCCCACAGAGGCATGAAGCGCCCCAAGAGGCAAGAGATGCCCACAGAGGCAGGAAACGCCCTTTGAGGCAAGAGATGCCCCCAGAGGCATGAAGCGTTCCCAGAGGCAAGAAATGCCCTTTCGCCTGCTAGGCCTTGCCCTTTGAGGCAAGAAAAGCTCCACTTGGCATCACACTGGTTATTGCTGCTCGCCTATTTTGTTTTCCATGTCATATGCCAGTTCTTTTGAAAACGCCTGTACAATATACATTTCTGTTCACCCCGCAATGGCCATTAGTTAAAAAGAAAGGGGGAATTGTTGGTATACATGAGACCCCTTCTGTTTCATTTGGTTTAAATCCCCCCTGCTTAACACTTTTCTATTTACATAACCACTTCATTCTATTTATATAACCGCTGTTAACAAGTACCTCCCTCCAGGGCATTGGTTCAATCCCCACTGTTTCATGATATGTTTTTGCTCCACCCCCCCTCCTTGTCACACCCTGATCCTCTCCTTGTCACATTCTGATTGTCACCAGTCACTTTTCTCTCCACCCTCTCTATGTCACACCCTGTTTTCACCCTACTTGGCAAGTATATATAAAGACAGCATTGTGAGTTTTAGAGTACTTTACCTTGAGTTTAGCTTAGCTCGTCTTAGATTGTGCTGCGTCCTGCATGAATAAAGAGATACTGCCTACAGCTCAACTATGAGTCCCTGGTCGTCTGTTACCTGCCCATGAAGCCAGCCCATCGAAAACAACCTAACCCGTCAAAAACGACAAATGAATCCATTAATAAATACCCGGCCTTGTGTTCAGAATTTCTTCTTTGAGTGATAAGTGTTCCAGCGTCACAGATGTGCTCTTGTGGCTCCTTGTGGATTGGATGTCTTCTCTGGCAAATGTGATGTTGATGGCTGTTGAGGGTAATGACTAGTGCAGTTACACACCACCAGTAACAGCAGGAAACACCTTCTCCTGTTGGCTCTGCTCTACAACACTTTGAAGTAAGAAAGAGACTGTGATCATAACACATACTTCCTCAGGGACTCCATGGAGCTGAAGTTGAACACCGCCATCTGGATTCTTTAAGAGCTATGTTGAAGCATGCCTAATGATGGTAGACCTGGTAATATGGCCCATTCTGTCTGGCAACAGCATAGTAATTGTTTTTAATACATGGTATATAGGTCAGACCGCTTTGTTCAAGTGAACTGTAAAGGTTTGCATTCCCCTACTTTATTACAAAAACAATTGACACAGCCTACATTTTCCTGGAAGGGCAACTCTGAAAACACACAGGGCCTGATAGTTAAACTAAACAATATGCTTGTTTTAAGTTATTAGTGCACTCTCCTCTACAAAGCACTAGCCCTTATAAAGTTTTAAGTGAACTGTGAACATTTTGCCCCACTGTTATCCAAATGATCTGCTCCCCAAGGCTAACCAGAGTAACATGAAAACAGGCACCACTGAGTCCTAATGAGAGATAATTCTGCCCACACAGTCTGGTGCCTGTTAGCCATTTTCCTAATGTGGCTACATGAACTTACAAGGCTCAGGGCCCTAGCTTGGAATCCATCTTCAAAGATTTTCAATGAAATAAGTTTGAACATATTCTGGTCATGTTTGGAGCTTGATACAACTGTTGGCTACTTGACTTAGTCCATAATGTTTAAGGGAACAAATTCACACCTTGTATTTTCAGACTGAGGGCCTAATCCAGACAGGATGACTGAATTCAGTTGGAGTTAGAAACTTAGATTGGCCTTAGAAATCAGTGGGGTGGTAGTCGGGCAGTAGAGCAGTGGGTTAAGCGCATGTGGCACAATGCACAAGCAATGCACAAGGATCAGCGTAAGGTTCCCGGTTAGCCCTCAGCTCCCCACCTACAGGGGAGTTTCTTCACAAGTGGTGAAGTAGGTCTGCAGGTGTCTATCTTTCTCTCCCTCTCTCTGTCTTCCCCTCCGCTCTCCATTTCTCTCTGTCCTATCCAACAGCAAAGACATAAGTAACAACAATAATAACTATAACAATAAAACAATAAGGGCAACAAAAGGGAATAAATAAATAAATATTTAAAAAAAGAAAAAATTCATCCTTAAAAAAAGAAATCAGTGGGGCAAGAGAGGTTTGTTTCATAGTGTGCAAGTGTTCCAGTGTTTGAACATTTTTTTTGAATTTATTACTTTTTATTTATTTATTTATTTTGCCTCCAGGGTTATCATTGGGACTTGGTGCCTGCACTATGAATACACTGCTCCCCTTTTGTTGCTATTGTTGTTATTATAGTTATTCTTGTTGTTAGATAGGATAGAGAGAAATCAACAGAGGAGGGGAAGACAGAGAAAGGGGAAAGAAAGATACCTGCTGACCTGCTTCACTGCCTGTGAAGTGACACCCCCCAGGTGAACCAGGGGCTCAAACAAGGATTCTCTCTTTTTTTTTTTAATTGGTTATTTATTTATTATTGAAAAAAAGGAGACATTAACAAAACCGTATGATAGAGGTACAACTCCACACAATTCCCACCACCAGATTGCCATATCCCATCCCCTCCCCTGATAGCGTTCCTATTCTTTATTCCTCAGGGAGTATGGACCCAGGTCATTGTGGGATGCAGAAAGTGGAAGGTCTGGCTTCTGTAATTGCTTCCCTGATGAACATGGGCATTGACTGGTTGATTCATACTCCCAGCTTGCCTCTCTCTTTCCCTAGTGGGTCAAACCAGGATTCTTACACTGGTCCTTGGCTTCACGCCTTGTGTGCTTAACACACTGTACCGCCGTCCAGCCCCAGTTTATTACTTTTTTAATGTGATCACTTTCGGGGTAAGATTCAAACAGTGATATGAACTGAATCTCCAAAGTGGGGAAGGCTCTGATTCACTCTGGGAGCACATATGGGGAGTTGGAGGGACATGCACACATGTATTTAGTAGAATTTCCTTCACTTGTTGCTATAAGGTTTCTCTCTCTCTCTCTCTCTCTCTCTCTCTCTCTCTGTGTGTGTATGTTTTGAGAAATTTATAAATCTAGTAGCAGTGTGTCCCCTACTACACCAAGGAACTGGGTCATGTTGCTGCTTCTTTGTAGCCACCATCACTAGTACTAACTTTCTAGACTTGTGCTTTAATTTCAGATCTTCAGAGTGGAAGAGTTTTTGCCCAGTGGTAGATCTCTGCTCTTCATTGTTATAGTCTAGAAAGTAGAGAAGGGATCATGATTAATTGAATCGTGGAGTACTTACACTGTCTTCCACTTTCTGTAGCACTCAGTGCAAACATACATGCACTGGTTTGTTTAATCCTTCCAGCTCCTCTGTAATTTTGTGTTATCATTGGAGTTTCAAGGATGATGATAATAAGAACACACACATACACAAAATGTGTGAGTCCATTTTGTCATTTGTCTACTAGTTATCTCAAACATACCTGAAACATTCACATAGTCATTCTTAAGCTGTTCTTTAAAGAAATTCTGAACTCTAGACTAGTGACTCATGTCCTGACTACAACCACTGGAAGTAACAAAACAAAAGAAACAAACAAAAAAACTAAACAATTGAAGATAACAGAGTTCAATATACATCTTGTATTTTTATTTCACATGGTGGGTTTTTTTTTTTGTTTTTTTTTTTGCCTCCATGGTTATCACTGGAGCTCAGTGCTTGCACTTTGAATCCGTTGCTCTTGGTGGCCATATTTTTCCCATTGTTGTTGCTGTTATTATTGTTGTCGTTTTTGCTACTATTGTTATTGTTTGAAAGGACAGAAAGAAATTGAGAGGGGAGGGGAAGACAGAGGGGGAGAGAAAGATAAACATCTGAAGACCTGCTTCACCACTTGCGAAGCAATTCTCTTGCAGGTGCCTGCGGCTCTCACCAGGATCCACATGCATGTTACCTGTATGTGCTTGTCTGGGTGTGCTACCTTCACGGCCCTATGGTGGACTATTCTTATTGAGCTTGTTATTTTCACAAACTTTCCTGAACATACACACCTCCCCTCCCCTCTTTTATACAACATACACACACGCACACACACACACACACACACACAGACACACACAGCTGTAAGGAAATAGGATGTGTATCAAGCACTTTACTGAAATTCTCCTTTTCGCATTGATTTTATTTTAATTCATTACAAAGAGTTTCTAAAGAACTACTTAGTCACTGCTGGAACTGAAACCTAGTCACAGATAAAGTTTTAATTCTGTTGTCAATCACCTATCCATCAACTCAGTATTTATTGACTATGTGCTCTGAAATCTAGTGAGTCATTTTGATATCTGGTCTTGGATTATCACTGAACCTCCCTGTCTGCACAGTGACTCCTGGTGGCCTTATGTTTTATTGGTTTGGTGGAAAAGTCATGCCATATATTTCCATGTTTTTCCATATAAAACTGTGTCATGACTTTTCTGGCAATGGAATATTTATTTATTTATTTATTTTTGTTTCTTTTTCTCACAGAGACAGAGAAATGGAAAGGAGGGAGAAGAGGGAGAGAAAGATACCTGCAGCATTACTCTGCTCTTCATGAAATATCTATCCCCTCCAAGGACTTGAATGCAAGTCCTTGCTAAGGATAATGTGTGTTCTCTACTGGGTGCACTAGAAATAGACCCTGATTGTGTAGTCTTCTGTTTTCATGTTTCCTCAGGGAAATCTAAGAACCCCACTCTGATCTGTGTTTCTTGTTCCTACAGCTTTCATTCCCCTCTCCTTTTCATTCGTTTGTTTCCTCTAGAATAACATTCATGTTTCTCCTCAATATACCTGGTATGACTTTTCAACTTCTATAAACTTTAATGGGATATAGTTACAAAAGGTCTCATTCCTTTTCCATGATTTCAAGTTGAAAATTTCTGTTATTATCTCATCATCTTTCTTTCTGTGTCCTGTTGTCCTTGATCCAAGAACTACTTGTGTGATTTTTATTTCATTTGGTGGACTTTTAAAATCATGTTTTGTTTTTTTTCATTTCTAATCTAGACAGATCTTTAAAGATTTGGAGAGGGGGTCGGGCGGTGGTGCAGTGGGTTAAGCGCATGTGGCGCAAAGCGCAGGGACAGGAGTAAGGATCCCGGTTCGAGCCCCCGGCTCCCCACCTGCAGGGGAGTCGCTTCACAGTCGGTGAAGCAGGTCTGCAGGTGTCTATCTTTCTCTCCCCTTCTCTGTCTTCCCCTCCTCTCTCCATTTCTCTCTGTCCTATCCAACAACGAATTGCGTCAACAAGGGCAATAATAATAACCACAACGAAGCTACAACAAGGGCAACAAAAGGGGGAAAAAATGGCCTCCAGGAGCGGTGGATTCATGGTGCAGGCACCGAGCCCAGCAATAACCCTGGAGGAGGAAAAAAAAAAAAAAAAGATTTGGAGAAATGTCCTCTTTTCTAAAATTTTGTTTTAGTATTTCTTAAAAGATTTCACATGAAATTTAACTAGTCTAGTACTTCCAGAAAGACTGACAGGATTAGCCATTTTCCACTGGGTTTGGGCATCTTAGTCTCTCAAATTTAAACCTGAACATGTTCTCACTTTTGTATATCTGGCCTACCAAACAGATATTTCATTTCACAAAGAAGGGTACATAGATTTTTCTGTGCTGAGTATTATATTATCTAGCAGTGAACTCCAAGTATGGTTCATAGACTAGTGTGATTATGCAAAATATTTACTACAGGTCTTTCAAAGACAAATTGAGCATAGATTTTGGAATAGTGAAAAAGTCACAGTTAAGAGTAATGATATGTCTGCTGAATCAACATTGTAAAATATTGCCTTGCAGCTTAGAAAGTGACTGATTTGTATTCCATAGAACTTTCATGTATGAGGTCCCGAGTTTGAACACCTACAACACAAAATGGTTTGATATTTTAATTTCCTGTAAGATTTTAGTATAGTTTTTAGGTCTCAGTATCAAACAGATTACAAGTTTTGAAAAGCATATTTATTTATTTATTTATTTATTCTTTACTTGTTACTGCAGGATTATCTTTCCAAATTAAGTTTTTTTTAAATTTTTTTCAGGGAGAGAACAATAAATTCATCACAGGCCCAAAACTTCCACTGAAGTGGGATCTGAGCCCAAACTGGGGTCTTTTGCATGACAATGTAGGTGTATTGTCCAGGTGAAATATCTTTCCAGCCCTGGGCATTACAAAATAAAATAACATAAAATTTTCCAAAAGATAATTTGAGAAGCACTGGTGTAAATAAGCAGTAGAATCAAGTTTTTATTTATGAATTCAGAATGCTCTGCTCCAGTGCTCTTTCAGTCTTCAGATTCATCTGTCATATCTAAGTCACTGTGGGGAGAGTGGTGTTAATGGGGGTGGGATGGTGAGGTGAGTGGAGGAGTGGCTCAGAATCTTGGTGGTTCAGAAGACAAATTAGATGGATGTGAGAAACTGTAGCATGTTTAATGGGCAGCCATGATCAATCAGATTGTATTTCTCACCTTTAGCAGAGACTGGGGGATTGTAATCAGTCTGTGTGCTTCAACTTGGACAAGTAGGTTAGAGTAGAGAATGAACATTTGAATCTCTCCTTACTGCAGGTGCACCCGGTATGCTTTGCTCTTCCATGAAATGGACCAGAACTTCAAACTGTCTCCTCTTTCTTTTTCAATTTTCAAGGATTCTCTCAATTTTTATATACTACTTTTTTCCATCATTCCTTTATTTCTTTTTCCTCCTCCTCCTCATCCTCCTCCTTTTTTTCTACAAGGAGTGTTAGGGAGAGTACAATAATCAGTTAATCTGTCACCTTAGTGTCATAGGTACTCTCCCAGTATAGTTTACAGGGGACACTATTTTGTCCTTTATATTTTCATAGCCAGCAAGAAAAAAAGGAGGGGTCAGTCAAATAGTTTACTCAGATAGTATGCTTCCTTGAGGTGTGTAGAATCCAGGTTGAAGCCTGGCCCCTACTGCATGAAGAGGAGCTTTGGTGTTGAGGTCATCCTCTCTGTCTCTACATATCTATGTTTCTCCTCCTCTCTGTTTATTTTTTTAAAAAAATTTTATTATTATCTTTATTTATTGGGAAGAGAAATCCAGAGATCAAGAAAGAGGGGTTGATAGAGAGGGAGAGAGACAGCGAGACACCTGCAGCCCTGCTTCACTGCCTGTAAAGCTTTCCCCCTGAAGGTGGGGACCGGGGACTTGAACCTGGGTCTTTGCAAGTTGTAATACATGTGCTCAACCAGGTGCACCACCACCCAGCCCCTCTGCTCTCTGTTTCTATCAACAAGTGAAAGAAAGATCGAAAGAAAGAAAGAAAGAAAGAAAGGAAGAAAGAAAGGGTAAAAGAAAGGAAGAAATGGAGGGAGGAAGGAAGGAAGGAAGGAAGGAAGGAAGGGAGATGTATCTTGTGTACTTTTTTCTGTGAACATAGTCTGAGAGATATATGTGGAAGCTTCAGAAAGGAGGAGACTGAGAAAGTCCTAACATGGAGACAGTTCTGTTAAGGGAAAGCAAATGGTATATTGATTGGTGTGAATTGAGCTTGGGGTTATCTTTCTTTCCCGTCTTTTATCTGCCATCTTACTCTGACACTCTGGGCCCTTTAGTATTGGATTTCAGCTTTGAAGCAAAATCCTACCTTATAATGGTCACTTCTGTTTCTTTGCCTGATGTCAATAAGTTACAGACTCTTTTTGTTGTTAATCTTTGCCACCACCACCACCACCACCACCACCGGTCCCCCAACCCTAACAGTAATTCCCAGAATCAACTGACAGGTGAAATTCACAGGGAATCTTATCTACTATGATTTAGCTGGAGAATTTGTCTATTGCCTTTTGCAAAAACACTGCAAAAACTGATTTAAACCCGTTGTGAGTGTAAACAAAACTTTCCCTGAAGATCTACCAATAGGTGAAAAAATATGCTAAAACAGTGTTCCTCTCCAGAGTGGGAGCTGTGACAATGAAGTGGTGTGGATTAGCTGATTATGAGCCACCTTCGGAATGTGGAAATTGATTGCTTTGCCCACCCAGCATTTTTCTGAAGGAGGAAGAATTTTCCTCTACTGCTACATTAACAGCCTTTCAGCACACCTGCCATCTCTTGCTCCCAAACACAGGCTCAGATTCCTTATTAAGCAAGGAGTCAAGAAAATTGCATTTAATCAAATAATATAAATGTGTCACACTTGCCAACCCTGGTTTTAACTCAGCTTCTTGATGCCTGAACACAATTTCTGCAGTTGAGATTCTCTGAGTCTATCTTCTCTGCCCAGAGCAACTCTTCCTACAGCTATTTAAAGCTGTTTTCTTTATAGCTTTACCTGACATGGCAATGTGAATCTGTGCCTGTCATGGTGGAAAGTAGGGCAGAGTTACAGATTTTATGGAAAATGTGAAGGAAAATTGAAGAAGAAGAAGAAGAAGAAGAAGAAGAAGAAGAAGAAGAAGAAGAAGAAGAAGAAGAGGAAGAAAAAGCTAAATTAAAGATAAATTCAGTCCAAGCTGAACACTTTTAGTGCTTGTGGATATGTAAGATCTTAAGGGAAATATAAAAATTCATTTCAAAAATAATCTCTAAGGGCTGGGGAGATAGCATAGTATTTATGCAAAAGACTTTTTTTGCCTAAAGCCTGAAGGTCCCAGGTTCAATCGTGGCACAACCATAAGCCAGAGCTGAAAAATGTTCTTGTCCCTGTGTGTGTGTGCATTAAAATTATATATATATATATATATATATATATATATATATATATATATACCTCTTATGGGTGAGCGATGGCTCATTAAGTACAGCACAAGCTGTAGCTTGTGTGAAGCTGTGAGTTCAGTCTTCGGTACCACAAGGAAGCTGAACTAAAGGAAATCTATGGTTGGAGTCCAGATTTGTTCTCTCTTCCTTTCTTTTCTTGTCTATTTTCTTTTTTCTGCCTCCTCTGTTTGGAGCACAAAACTTCTGAAGACCTCAACGCATTCACAACCTCAACCTAGCAGCACTCATCTTGGCTAAAACATGATTTAAAAGAAGTGAACACAACCACCAGGTTCCAGATGCTAGCATGATGCCAACCAGACTTCCCTGGAAAGACGACCCCACCAATGTGTCCTGGAGCTACAATTCCCCAGAGTCCTACCCCACTAGAGGAAGTGAGAGACAGGCTGGGAGTATGGATTGACTTGTCAACACCTATGTTAAGCAGGGAAGCAATTATAGAAGCCAGACCTTCTGCCCTCTGTGGATATGTAAAATAACATTGGAGTCCATACTCCCAGAGAGTTAAAGAATAGGAAAGCTATCAGGAGAGGGGATGGGATACAGAGTTCTGGTGGTGGGAATTGTGTGAAGTTTTGTTGGGTAGTATGCCACCTCCCCCTGGCTTCTGCTTAACCATATGCCTATATAGGGATTTACTGATTTAAAGCTTTGGTCTATTTACATAAATCACTTTTACATTTACATAAAGCACTCCCTCCAGGGCATTGGTGGTTCAGTGATAGGATTCTCGCCTGTTCCACCCCCTCCTTGTCACACTCTGATTTTCACCAGTCACTTTTCTCTCCACCCTCTCTATATCACATCCTGTTTCCACCCTACTTGGAGAGGATAAAAACAGCTGCTCTTCTGATTAAAGACACTTGGAAATTGCTTTCCGGCTCTGAGAGTTGCAGAGTGTATCTCCTGCGGAAGTTAGTGCAGCACGAGTTCCTGATCCCTCTCCCACACAGCAGCCTAGATCGGCTCCAGTTGAGTTCTCTCCAAGCCAGAGAGCACTAGCTCGGGAAGAAGTACCCTCAGGCTATCCCGGCATTTGGTGATAGGGACACATAAGCAGCAGATTTACAAGAAGACATCTTATATAAGTACACACCTTTTGGGTATCTGCAATATTGTGTTAAGGAACTGTGATTTTTTTTCTTTCTTATTGTTTTCCTGAGATCTCTCCACCATGGAAAATCTTTTCCAAATTCTGCATTCTTTTTCCAGTATACAATTTTTATATATCTGGGACATTTTTCTCGGGGCTTCACCTTATATCCTGTTGATCATCATAGCAGCTTTTAAGGGATATATAGGGCAACCTCTCAAAAGGCTTAAGGACCTAGAGGCTGAGGTCCAAGAGATAAAGGAAGTGATCATAGAACTTAACCAGCACCTTAAAAACAAGAAGAAGCAAAGGCCTGTCATGATCTTGACCCACCCTAATTCCTCTGCATCTTGCCCTGAGGCCCCTATTTTGGCAGACACGTGTCCAAATTCTCCTTTGGACTCCACAGCCACTTCTTTGGCCATCCCCATTTTGGCAGACACGTGTCCGGAACCTCCTGCTGCCTCCACGGCTGCTTCTTCGCCCACCCCTGTTTTGACAGACACATGTCCAAATTCTCCTGTAGCCTCCAAAACCACTTCTTCGGCCACTTGTCCAGAAGCTTCCACTTCGGTGACTCCTCCTACCGCTACACACTGATCAGAGCAAGTCCACACATTTCCGGTCAATGTTGCCCCCAATAGACAAAAACCTCAGGCCTGGTATCCATATTCTGCCACAGACCTGTAGCAACTACGCCAGGCTATCAAGGATGACGGAATTCATGCCCCAAGGACCAGGTCCATTTTACAAGGCCTGCTTCAGAACCTTAATTCCCCCCAAGATTGGAGAGATGTGACTTGTGCTACGCTCCCAGGCCCCCTCTTCCTGCAATGGGAGGCATTCTTTCGCGACGAATGTTTATAACAATCGCGGAAAAATATTCAAAATCAGCCAGAGGGTAATTTTGATGCATTGTTTGGAACAGGCCAATTAGAAACAGGGATTCAACAGGCGGAAGCCAAGTTTCCACCGGGGTATTTTGATCAAGTACGCCTGTGTGCATTAAAAGCATGGGAGCGATTAACACCACCCCTGGGAGCAGCCTCAGCCCCCATTCTCTCCCTGCAACAAGAACCTGATGAATCCCTCACTAAATTCATTGCCAGGGTCCAGTCGAGTTTGGAAAGGAAGATTTATAATCCTGACGCTTGTTTTCTCCTCCTGCAGTCCATAGTCTGGGATGGAATGCTTCCGCATTTTCGACAGGCCTGTATCACTCTTAAAAACGAACACCCAGATACTTGGATTCTAGCTACACAGGATCTCAGATCAAGCTCTTTTCAAGGACCTATGTTACAGGCCTATGCAGCTACCTTGCATAAGCAAAAAGGGGCTTGCTTTCAGTGCGGTCGCCAAGGGCATTGGCGTAACCAATGTCCAGAAAATAGACCGCGACCCCGCCTCCAGTCAGGGCAACCCCGCCTCCAGACAGGGAACCAGAGACCACGAATGCCTTGTCCCAGATGCCAGAAAGGATTTCACTGGAGGAGAGATTGTTGGTCAAGGTTCCATAGGAACGGCACGCCTCTGCCAAATGTAAACAGGGATTTAAACTAGGTATGGGGCTTCCCTTAGCCCCGCCCCCAAGAGGGAATGAAGCAGGTCGCCCACTTGGTGCTGTGCCCTTCTTCCACAAAGAGAAGCCCAGCTTGGGACCGAATCCATCGCTACACCCACCACGCCAAGTAACAATAACAGAGGGTGAGCAGAAGGAGGAACCCGCGGTATGTGGGAACTTCCAGCATAGAAATAACCGGCTGGAGCAAGAGAACAGCTCAAATTCGGAGCTTGAGATTTTATGGACCACCCCTGTTTTAGAAAGGGGTCACCCAACTATGACAGTAAAGATTGGTAATATTCCTTTTAAGTGTTTGATTGACACGGGAGCAGATAAGACAATATTAAGACAAGCAGAGGTTCCCCAGAGTTGGGAACTCCTCCCAGGACCACACTTACATGGTGTGGGAAGATTCCCTTGTGTGGGAAGATCCAGAAGGGACTACCGGACGCTTTCAACCTTTAATAGCTGATATAAGCACCAATTTATTGGGAAGAGACTTGCTGGAATCTTTAGATGTAGTGATATCCTCAGACACCTCTGCAGGACACCACACTCACTCCTGTGAGACTGCTAGACCCAACCAGCAACCCCAATACTAACTGCCACTGTTCGTAACAGAACTCCCCACTTAGATTGGCTTTCTAATGAGCCTGTCTGGGTGGAACAGTGGCCTTTGCCTAGGGAAAAGCTAGAAACTTTAAAAGAACTCGTCCAAGAGCAGTTATCTTTGGGACACATTCGTCATTCTCGGAGCCTATGGAATACTCCAGTCTTTGTGATTAAAAAGCGCTCAGGAAAATGGCGCCTCCTCCAAGATCTTCGTGCAGTTAATAAAACCATGCAGGCTTGGGGCTCCCCCCAAAGGGGTTTGCCTCTTGCTTCTGCAATTCCCACAGGAATTCCAGTCATAGCTATTGATATATGGGATTGTTTTTTCTCTATTCCCTTACACCCACAAGATTGTAAACGTTTTGCTTTCTCTGTTCCTTCTATTAATAATGCCAGCCCTGCTGATAGATTTGAATGGGTGGTACTGCCCCAGGGCATGGCTAATAGTCCTACTATTTGTCCAGAGGTTGTTAAATCTGCCCTTTTTCCATATATTCATAAGGGCCTTAAGGTTTTTCATTATATGGATGATGTATTAATGTGGGGAGAATTAGATACAGATCTCTCTGCCCTACGTGATTTTCTAATCACTGCCTTAAAGAGAAGTGGACTTAATGTAGCTCCTGAGAAGATACAGCTAATCCCTCCAATATCTTTCTTAGGCTCAGAGATTTCTCTAACGCAGATTCGTCCTTTAAAACCTTGTGTTACTTTTCCTTCTAATCTCACTCTTGCTTCTTTACAAAGTTTTCTTGGAAATTTGAATTGGTTTAGGCAGTATCTTTATCTGCCTACAAGCTGCCTGCAACCACTGTTTGATGTGTTAAAAGGAAACAAACAGCCCTCCTCAAAGCGTATGTTAACCCCCGAAGCCTCCTTGGCACTGGAAAAAGTTAACCAGGCTCTCCAGGACATGCACCTCGTTCGGTTCTCCCCTTCCTCTCCAGTAAATCTTCTAATCTTTAACTCCACCCCCACAGTAGTGGGGGCATTGTGGCAGAAACATGGCGTTCTTGAATGGCTTCATACGCCAGTAGGCAGAGCTCCAAAACTCCTTACCGAGATTGATGCCTTAGCATTTATGGTTCACCAAGGAAGAAACAGATCGGTTCAGGTCTTAGGAAGGGAACCAGATTCAATCATTCTTCCCTTTTCTCTCACTGATACAGAATGGCTCATACGCCACCATTCTCGTTTTGCCATAAGTTTAATGGGTTTTCGAGGACAATTAGATAATCATTTTCCCTCTAATAATTTGATAGCTTCTTTACCTCTGTGGCCTCTACTAGTACCTAAACTTTTCTCTCGAGATCCCATCCCCTCTGCTCCTACAGTGTTCACTGATGGTGGAAAAAAGGGAGCTGCTGCCCTTATATATTATCCAGACCAACAATACCCCAAACCTCTCTTTACTGAACTTCCTGATAATTCCCCTCAGTACAAAGAACTTTATGCTGTTTTCCTTGCATTAAAAGCTATACCAGAATCCTTCAACCTTTTTTCTGACAGTGTGTATACTGTTAACTTACTTCCATGGCTTGCTGGATCTTATGTAAGAATTGATGACAACCCACTTTCTCCTCTTTTAATTCAAATTGCCTCTATGCTCTGTTCTCCAACCCATCCACTGTATGTTCAGCACCTACGTTCCCACAGCACTCTTCCTGGTCCCCTGTCCAAAGGGAATGCTGCAGCCGACCGCCTTGTCTCCACAGGAATTCTCCTAGCCTCTGTCTCTAATCCTGCTGATTTTCATTTCCTAATCCATGTTAATCTTAAAGGTCTTCGAGCTTGATTTCCTGATATTCCTCTGCCACAGTTAAAACGTATTCTTGCTACATGTTCCTCCTGTGCAGGTCTAATCAAAACACCTGCTATTCAGACTCTGGGGGTTAATCCTTGAGGTTTAAAAGCCAACGCTCTTTGGCAAATTGATGTTACCCACATACCTAACTTTGGCAAACAAAAATATGTGTTCGTCTCAATTGATACCTTCTCTAAGTTTATGTGGGCTACAGCTCAGACTGGAGAAAACTCAAAAAAGCTTATAAGCCATATGCTTTCCTGTTTTGCTGTAATGGGCTTACCTCTTCACCTTAAAACAGATAATTGACATGCTTTTACCAGCAAACAATTTAAAGATTTTTGTTCCCTCTGGAACATTACTCATACTACAGGCATTCCGTATAATCCACAGGGACAAGGCATTGTTGAGAGGGCCCATCAAACTCTTAAGGCTCAATTAAATAAAGAAAAAGGGGAAATGTACCCCCTAATATCCAGCTGGCAAAAGCCTTAACTACATTAAATCTCTTTAATATTTACAAAAACTCAGACCAACCTCCTATAATTCTTCATTGGCAAACACCACCCACCCTCCCAGCTATTAAAGTCAAATGGAAAGACCCACTTGATAAAATTTGGAAAGGACCTGACCCCCTGTTGACTATGGGGAGGGGTTTCGCATGTATTTTTCCACAAAATTACTCCAAGCCTGTTTGGGTTCCTGCCCGCCATGTCCGGCAATACCCACATGATGGCGCTGATATCCCTGAAGAACAAGAAACACTGCAAGAAGACTGGCTGCAAGAGGACTGGCTACAGGATGCACCCCAGGATCCATAATACAGCATGGCAGAATCAAAAAAAAAAATCTGATTCACAGAACTCTTCCCCCCCCTCCCCGAATGAATGTCTTATGCTATGACTGGCCAGTTGTGTTTTGTGAGTGAGTGAGTGAGTGAGTGAGTGAGTGAGTGAGTGAAAAAAAAAATTGAGTGAGTTGAGTGACCAAAATTTTTGTATGACCCATTGTGCTCAGAGTACTCTGAAAGTTAACTGACTTTATATAAAACGGCTGGATGCAGCCATGGTTTCTGGAGACGTCCAGAAACAGCCCAAAAAATTGTTCATTCCCCCTTTTGATTTCTTTTTTAAGTCTTGATATCAGTATGTAATGTTTAGTCTTAAACTGTGTGAGTAAATATGGTTCAACTATGACAGTAGATCTAAATTCGCATTTGAAATGATATATCTTATTTACAAGTTTTTCTCCTCCTGTGTGTTATAAACTATATGTTTAATATGCGTGTTTCAAGTTTGGTAAACATTAACTTAACAGTTAAATTGTAACTTCGAAGCTACATTTTTACGAGAAGAGGTAAAATCAATTCATTTAAGTAACTGAGTGTTTAAGGTAAAACTCTAAATATTCAATGTGACAATTCATCATCTCCTAAGTTAAAATACAAATCCTCTATACAGGACTTTTTTGGAGGGCCCCAAAAAATGTCCTGTAAGCTATCTTGTGGAAATTAATCCACAACAAATTTGGCATCAATCCGATATTGTAAATGTACCAAAAAAAAAAAATTGTCACTAAAATGTGTTAACTCTAGTAACCTGAGTTTGCTTAAAAATCCAATGTAAAAATAGTTAAGAATCAATATATGTGACTTAAATTCGGTATGAAAATTTTTCTATATAGAGACTGCTACGTGAGTTCACATAAGATGACCTTTACACGAAATTATAAAGATACCTAAACCAATTATAATCATTGAGTTATCAATTGTAGTAAACTTCTAATTTGTTACAAAGTTTTTTCATAAGTAATTGACTACAGCTATGACAAGCCTTCGCATAAAGAAGCATCTGCTCATATAGAATGCCCAGAAATCCATCTTGGACCCCTGACCTCTGACATCACCCACAATTACAGCCATTCCCCGAAACCCATGATGTGACCTGACACGATCTGGAGAACCTGATTCACAGACTCCAAAGGACAAGACTTTCCTACTGCCTTTCTCTCAACCATCGGTGTCTGCTCTTCTTGCTTCTGTTTCGACCACCATATTTTGGCGGTTCCAGGTCACTCTCTACAGAGAAGAAAAGTTCCAGTGGCCGTCCTCCTCCATCAAGATAGACGTGTGGCATTTATTTCCTGGCCGTTGACATTGGACTGATGTTTCTATAGAACTTGCTGGACACTCCTTTTATTCTGCTGGACTTCTTGAAGAATGATTGTAGCAATTCATAGAACTTTCCACCAGCTGACTCGGGATTTTGCAATGCCAGATCACCCCTCTAGCCCCTCGGCTTATCAGGCCCCCACTCCTCCACCCATCAGGCTCACTCTGTCTCTTGCTACTCTTACTTATCCCTCCCTGTCTTGTGCTAGTTCTTTTTGAAGACACTTGCACACTATCATTCTGCTTTCTTCCCAACAGGTTTCTGTTCACCCCTACACTGCTATTCCCCTGACAGAGATGAAGCCTTTTACAGACATTGACCCAGTTATATATGGCCATTAAGTAAGAGGAAGATGTTGGGGAATTGTGAGGATATGGTTGAGCTTGGAAGGGCTTGAGCCTGAGGGGTGTGTCAATCCTGTTAGTCTCTCTCTCCACGGAGAGGTTGAGCAAGGAGGGACAGTAGAACCCCAAAAAAGGTGTGCCTCTTATCAATCTCCCTGCCTCACAAAGTGCCCCGCAATCCTGATACTATGGCACATAGTTAAAAAGAAAGGGGGAGATGTTGGGTAGTATGCCACCTCCCCCTGGCTTCTGCTTAACCATATGCCTATATAGGGAGTTACTGATCCAAAGCTTTGGTCTATTTACATAAATCACTTTTACATTTATATAAAGCACTCCCTCCAGGGCATTGGTGGTTCAGTGATAGGATTCTCGCCTGTTCCGCCCCCTCCTTGTCACACTCTGATTTTCACCAGTCACTTTTCTCTCCACCCTCTCTATATCACATCCTGTTTCCACCCTACTTGGAGAGGATAAAAACAGCTGCTCTTCTGATTAAAGACACTTGGAAATTGCTTTCTGGCTCTGAGAGTTCCAGAGTGTATCTCCTGCGGAAGTTAGTGCGGCACGAGTTCCTGATCCCTCTCCCACACAGCAGCCTAGATCGGCTCCAGTTGAGTTCTCTCCAAGCCAGAGAGCACTAGCTCGGGAAGAAGTACCCTCAGGCTATCCCGGCAAAGTTTTATCCCTCTTATCCTATGGTTTAGTCAATGTTTCCTTTTTGTATATAAACAAATTAAAAAAAAAAAAAAGTGAACAGAATAGCACCAGCAGAAAGTTCTTCCTTCTTTCTTTCTTTCTTTCTTTCTTTCTTTCTTTCTTTCCCTTCCTTTCTTCCTTCCTCCCTTCTTTTCTTTCTTCCTTCTTTCCTCCCTCCCTCCCTCTCACTCTAATTCTTTCTCTCTTTCTTTCTTTTCTGGATAGCACAGAGAGAAATTGAGAGGAGACAAAGAGAGAAAGATAGACACCTGAATCTGCTTCCTTTCTGCAGATGGGAAGCCAGTGGCTCAAACTGGGATCCTAGCTTGGGTCCTTGCACTTGGTACTATGTGCACTTAACCTGCTGCTCCACTGCTGGTTCCCTGAATTATTTCAGCAATCTTAGTATACACAGACTTTTGCTTGAGGATGTGATACTGACCGCATAGGGAAGTGAGCATATCCCTACAGCCTTATAATGTGGCAAAACAGTTAAATCCCTCATCAAACTGAGAACAAAAAAAGCCAGACTTTGTGTGCCTTATTTAGCCTCAACATCTTTGCAAATATACTTTTCAATTCAAAGATACACACGTGTTTGCCCCTAACAAAATTGTAGGAAGGAGAGAAAAACTGAGGGTGACATTTAGAGTTAAGTGTGACAGGAGTACTGTCTTTTTTTTTTTTTCCCTCCAGAGTTATCACTGTGGCTCAGGGCCTGCACTATGAATCACATAAAAAAAATGTATCCAGCTTTTTTCCATTGTTGTTGTTGTTGGTGGTGGTGGCGGATAGGACAGAGAGAAATTGAAAGAGGAGGGGAAGACAGAGAGGGGGAGAGAAAGATAGACATCTGCAGAATTGCTTCACCTTTTCTGGAGTGACCCCCATGCAAGTGGGGAGTGGGGACTCAAATCAAGATCCTTGTGCTTTGTACTCTGTGTGTTTAACCTCGTGTGCTACTTCTGGACCCTCTAGTAGTGCCCTTTTGACTTGAAGTAACTTCCTTTACTTGAGGGTGAATTTGTGCTTTGGAAAATACTGAAACAGAATCTCTATACAACTAACATGAATGTGGGGCAAGATAAGAGGAGTGGGAGTGAGCTTCATTGCTTGCCACAAGAGTTCCCTGGGATATATTCATTCAAAGAGGCACACTTGTTGCATGTGAATGAGAGAAGCACAGTGGCAAACGTTAGGAGTCCTTGCCAGCCACTAGGTCTGCTGATTTGGGCCCTTTCTGTGCAGTGACATCAGGGGTGGAAGCTGGTGTCCATTAGGGCAGCCTGTCCAGAATCATTCAGAATAATTGACTTGCATATTGAAAGCCTGGGAGTTGTTTTCAGTGGTTCTGTGAGTCTCTCCAGGTTGCTTAGAGCCTCTGAGTCTTTGTGGTTTCTTCTCCCCTAAGTATGGAAAGGCTGGCACCTCACAACAATGCTTTGCTCATCACTGCCATCAGACAGGCTGTTAGAGCTCAGCCCTAGGCCTTTTCTCAGAATCAAGATGATCTTTGGCAAGCTACTAAAAAATGCAATCCCTGGGAGAAATCCTTTCATCCCTCTCAAAGGTAGTCTTGGAAATTTTCTAGCAGTCCTTTTTTTTACCAAGGAATCAGTTTGATGTCTGATGTTATTTTGTTCATAATCAACAGGTCAGGATCTCAGATTGGGGCAACAGTTTCTGCATCTTTGAAAGTGATTTTGTTTGTTCGTTTGTTTTGGAACTTAAAATCTGTAGGGATATTGTGAGGATGTGGTAGAGCCTGGCAGGGTTTGACCTGAGGGTTATGTCTATCCTGTTAGTCTCTCTCTCTCTAGCAAGAGGTTGAGAGAGGGAGACACAGGAACCCCAAAGGTGTGACTCATTTTATCAGACTCCCTGCCTCACTAAGCACCCTGCATTTTTCTGCCTCCAGGCACCCACATTCCTTAAAACATTAATCCAGCTCCCCCTGCTCCACCCTGCATTTCTTGATACTATGGCCCACCCATTTATCATCTACATATCAGTCTTCTGAGTTGTCTTACAAATGACTAAAGGTCTCCTTCATAATTCCCTGCAGGCTATTACTAATCCTACCAGATAAACCCCTAGCAACAGTTGCTAAGGAAGTGCCTACCTTCACCTTTCTCTGCCCCTTTCCTAACCTTGTATGGTATTGTCAAGCCACTTCCATTTCCAACTTGTCTCTTCACTTTTCCTGCCTGGGGAAACACGCCACGTGGCTTAACCAGCTGTGCTGCTGCTGGACTCTGGAGTGCTCTGATGAATAAAGATTTCAATGGCCTAGCCGCCACAAGCTTGGTTCCTGGGTCATCTCTTGCATTGCTAGTCCTATAAAAATCAGCTCAGTTTATCTCTAGGTCTTTATTTTCTGTACTCCAAAGAGACATGAAGGCCAGAGTCTTCTGACTTGAGGCACACCTGTATCTAACCTATGTGGGTACCCAGTGACTTCTGAGTGAGACACATGGATTGAGTAAGGTCATGTTATCCTGCTGTCCATATTTTGAAAGCAGATGAATATTTTGAAAATGTTTATTTTGCTCTCATTTTAACTGTTAGATTTTGACCAGCATATATTCCTTACTGTGAAATCTAAAAAGAGCACAGTTTTTAAAAATAATATGGATTTTATCATAAAATGTTAAATCAGAAGCAGGCCCTAGGAACGATAGAAACTCTAGATGAAAGTCAACAATTTACTTTATCAATTGCAATATTTTGGAGTCAGTCTGGACATCTTGTCTTAGCTAAATTCTATTAAATGATCATAAAATTTCAGTGATCCCCCCCAGCAATCACAGTATTAACTAAATATGTAATGAATTTGAAGATTTAGCTTCTATTGTATCTCTGTAATGTCAAAACAATTCTTCAATCTGGAAAAGAAAGTCTAGGCTAGGGGGTCTGGTTCCTGGTTGTGGTGCACAATCACAGTATTAACTAAATATGTAATGAATTTGAAGATTTAGCCTCTGTTATATCTCTGTAATACCAAAACAATTCTTCAGCAGACTAGAAAAAAAGTCTATACTAGGGGGTCTGGTTTCTGATCATGGTGCCCCCTGTTTGAGCACCTCCACAAATTATTACCATCTGCAAGGACTTGGGTTCAAGTCTCTGGTGCCCACATGCAGGGTGGGAGAAAATTTATTATTGGTGAAGTAATGCTGCATCTCTCTCTCTGTCTCTTTCTTCTCTACCTCCTTCTTCCATCTCAATTTATCTCAAAATAGATAAATAAAACTTTAAAAAAATATATTTTTGGAAGTTGGGCAGTAGCGCAGCGGGTTAAGTGCATGTGGCGCAAAGTACAAGGATTGGCGCAAGGATCCCAGTTTGAGCCCAGGCTCTCCACCTACAGGGGAGTCGCTTCACAAGCAGTGAAGCAGGTCTGCAGGTGTCTGTCTTTCTCTCCCCCTCTCTGTCTTTCCCTCTTCTCTCCATTTCTCTCTGTCCTGTCTAACAACAAGGACATCAATAACAACAACAATAATAACTGCAACAACAATAAAAAGACAACAAGGGCAACAACAGGGAAAATAAATAAAATTTTAAAAATTTAAAAAATTATATATATATATATTTTTTTTTTTTTAAAAAGGAAAACCTAGGGAAGGGAAATGAATCCACTTGTAGTATTGTGAACGTGAATGTCTGAGTTTCTAGGTTGGTTCCCTGTGTCACCTGTACCATCTTGATGCTCTGGTCCCCCCAGTCAGAAGTCAACTTCTCTATCTTATTTGAAAAAAATATTTCCTTTAAATAATTTCTTTTCTGTTTATTAGTAATTCATGCCTATATAACCCTATCACTTCCAATGGACTTTATTTTGTTTTATATTCATTGTCTTCATTTCCAATAACAGGTAGTAACAAAAATGAAGAAAGACAGAGAGAGGCCGGTAGTGGCGCACCTGGTAGAGTGCACATGTTACAATGCACGAGGACATATATTTGAATACCTCCGTCCCCACCTGCAGGGTTGAAAGCTTTGCAAGTGGTAAAGCAGTGTTGCATGTGTCTCTCTGTCTCTTTTTTTCTCTATCATGCTGTTCCTTCTCTTGTTCTGGCTGTTTCTACCCAATAAATTAAATAAAGATAATAAAAATTTTTAAAAGAAGATAGAAAAGGGTAAATAGAAGAATAAGGAGAGATACTACAGCACCAACCACTGCTTATGTAGCTTCACCTTTAAGTAGCAGCTCCCATGTGGTTCCCAGGCCCTGAGCCCTGATCCCTGTTTATGACAAAGTGTGAGTTCTACCAAGTGAGCTATTGCCCCACCCTAACATAATACTTTTTAATATACATGTATCTTTAAAATATTTATTTATTATTTATCCCCTTTTGTTGCCTTTGTTGTTTTATTGTTGTATTTATGATTGATGTCATTGTTGGATAGGACAGAGAGAGAAATGGAGATGAGGGGAAGACAGAGAGAGGGAGAGAAAGATAGACACTTGAAGACCTACTTCACTGCTTGTGAAGTGACTCCCCTGCAGGTGGGGAGCAGGAGGCTCAAACCAGTATCCTTATGCTGGTCCTTGTGCTTTGAGCCACCTGGGCTTAACCTGCTGCACTGCCGCCTGACTCCCCTATAAGTGTGTTTTTGAAGAAAAACAAAGGAAGGTCAGAAGATAGCCAGAGGCCAGTAAATAGTATATAATTTTAATTGATTGAGTCACTCATATTTAGGAGATGGTTTTCTGCATGTTCTCTTTATTTGGCTGACAAAGAACTAGATGTCCATATATTTCTGAAAGGATTCAACATTGTGGTTATAAATTTTAGATTTTAATCTTCAGTGAAACATTTTTATTTTTATTTTTTTAATATATGTTTATTTTAAGGAGAGATACAAAGAAAGAGATACATACACACAGAGAGAGAGAAAGAAAGAAAGAGAGAGAGAGAGAGAGAGGAGGCGAGGGCTGAGCACTGCTCAGCTCTGGCTTATGGTGGTACTGGGCATTGAATCTGGGACCACTGGTGCTTAGGCATGAGTCTTTTTGCATAACCATTATGCGCTCTCCCTAACCCCTCAAAGAAACATTATTATATGGCTCTTGACAGTGGGATGTTTGGCAGAAACTTGCCAATATATGTCATGTTGGATTTCTCTGAGGGCCTTGAGAATCTTACTTACTTTAAAAGGTACTTAAGCCCCTTGAGGGAACAAAAGTGACAGTAGTATCTGGCTGCCACTTTTGACAAAACTTCATGGAGAAACAATGTAATTACCTCTAGAGATAAAGAGGCAAGGGAGGCAAGGGTAGATAGCTTAATGGTTATGCAAAGAGACTCTCATACCTAAGGCTCCAAAGTCCCAGACTGACTCCTCTGCAGTACCATAAATGGGAGCTGAGTAGTGCTGCGGTAAAAGAGAGAGAGAGAGAGAGAGGATCTAATCGGCCTTCTAAAAATTATCAGCTGGAGAGATTATCTTTTAATTGAATATATTTCATTAATGTGAAAAATGAATCTTTGATATATAAAGTTTATGGAAAAGAACTGGTTAATTGTGACAAAATATCAGATTCACCAGGTTCCTGACTAGCTCTTGTTTCACAGCTGAGGACTGTGCTATATCTGCAATTGAACTGAAAGGTATGTGAAAATTATTTCACAACATTCTGAGTTTAAAAAAAATGATGCAAGGTTTTCCATGGAAATAGAAAAAATGATTACTGAGTTAAAGTATATCAAATGTCTATGATAATATAAAAAATACATCTCAGGAAGCTGTTATTTACTGTTAAGTTCCAGGATCTATGATGATGGAAAGATAGGAGACAGTGTAATGGTTCTGCAAAAGACATTCATACCTGAATTACCAGGTTTAACCCTAAGCATCACCATAAAACAGGGTTGAGCAGTGTTCGGGTCTTCTATATTCATTAAAAATAAATAACAAAATATTTCAGAAAGAAGATACAGAGAAAGAATATAATAAAGTCCCAGACCTGTTATGTGGTGCCGGGGTTCAATCTTCGACTTGACGCATGGCACACATCTTGCCAAATGAATTATCTCTCCTGTCTTAGAATTCTTACTAGGGGAAATATTACATTTCTACAAAGAAGATAGACCCTTAGATTCAGAAATTTCTGGGAGCTCTAAGTAAAGTAAATTGACACCTAATTTCACCAAGACACGTAATTATTAAAATGGCAAAAATCAGGGGCCGGGTAGTAGTACATAGAATGTACATGCATAACATTTCCCAGTTTTCCATATAACAATACAACCCCCACTAGGTCTGTCATCCTTTTTTTGACCTGTATTCTCCCCAACACCCACCCCAGAGTCATTTAAATTGGTGCAATAAGCCAATTCCAATTCTGGTTCTACTTGTGTTTTCTCTTCGGATCTTCTTTTTCAACTTCTGCCTGAGAGTGAGATCATCCCATATTCATCCTTCTGTTTCTGATTTATTTCATTTAACATGATTTTTTTCAAGCTCTATCCAAGATCAGCTGAAAACAGTGAAGTCACCATTTTTAATAGCTGAGTAATATTCCATTGTGTATATATACCACAACTTGCTCAGCCACTCATATGTTGTTGGACACCTGGGTTACTTCCAGGTTTTGGCTAGGGAAAGAAAGAGGCCGGCTGGGAGTATGGATTGATCACTCAATGCCCATGTTCAGTGGGGAAGCAATTACATAAGCCAGACCTTCCACCTTCTGCAACCCACAATGACCTTGGGTCCATATTCCCAGAGGGATAAATAATAGGAAAGCTATCAGGGGAGGGGATGGGATATGGATATCTGGTGGTGGTAATCGTGTGGAGTTGTACCCCTCTTATCCTATGATTTTTTCAACTTTTCCTTTTTAAGAAATAATAAATAAGTAAATAAATAAATAAATAAATAAATAAATAAAATTTATGTGGAAAAGAGTTCTGCCAATATTTTTCTCTATGTATCTGATAGTCTGTGGTCTAACATCCAAGTCCTTGATCCACTTGGAATTTACTTTTGTATTTGGTGAAATATAGTGGTTCAGTTTTTTTCTTTAGCATGTTTCAACCTGTTTTTTCCAACATCATTTGTTGAAGACAAAAAAAGAAGCCTTCCCCATTTAATAGTCTGGGTACCTTTGTCAAAGATTGGATATCCATAGGTGTGGGGGCACCTACTTCCTATTATACTTCTCTCAGTTATTCTGAAGATAACCATATCAAAGTAAGGGTTGAAAAAGCTGAATAAGGACAAGAGACTGGCATACTTTAATGATGACTCTTTAGTCACTATCAGGACATCCCATCAGCTGGGGCCCTAGTTGGGGAGTCCCGAGATTCCCAAATAGACATGAAGGGCCTAGACCTCAAATACATCCCTCTCTCCATTGTTACTGGTCATCTCTATTTGAAACAACACAATAGACCCCTTTGTGGGCTCTGATAGGACCTTTCTCCAATGTGGATCAATAACAGTAGAGAATGTTCTGTCATCTGAAGGAAGTCTGAACAATTATACTCTATGTTCCAGCTGAGGAAGATGGTCCTGAAATAGGGGCAGCTTGGAATGTCCCTATTCATGACCGAGTATTTTGTATAAATAAAAACAGACTAGCTTTTTATTTTTATTTTTTATATTAGTGACTTCATATTGGTTTAAAAATTCCAAGATAACCCAGACAATTTCACTCTCTCTCATTAGCAGAGTTCTGAGTCTATGCCCAAAGTTTGGCGTCTTGCGAAGATTATAGCGGTTTTGAAACCAAAGAAAGACCCAACACTGGCCGCCAGCTATAGACCAATTTCTCTCCTCTCTGTGTGTTACAAACTCCTTGAGAGGCTGCTTCTGTCACATATTTCTCATCTTACAAAGAAATTCCTATCACCCGCCCAAGCTGGTTTCCGCCCAGGAAGATCTACCTGCGAACAAGCCCTGGCCCTCTCAACTTACATTGAAAATGGATTCCAGAAGAATTTAAAGATGGGTGCTGTCTTTGTTGATCTCACAGCAGCCTATGACATGGTCTGGCACCATGGTCTCCTAGTCAAGATCTCAAGATGGCTGCCTCCATGGGTGGCCAACACTATATCGTTTCTTCTCCAAAACAGAAGATTCCAGGTGCATCTGGGTGACAAGTCTAGCAGATGGAGACTTGTCTCAAGTGGCCTTCCCCAGGGCTCTGTTCTGGCTCCTAAGCTATTTAATATTTACATCAATGACCTCCCAGAAACTTCTTCAAGGAAGTTCATCTACGCCGATGACATCTGCTGTGCAACTCAGGCATCCAAGTTCGACATCCTCGAGGAAACACCCACAAAAGACATGTCTCTGATATCTGATTACTGTAAAAAATGGCGACCAATCCCTAGCACTGCAAAAACGATATCATCTGTTTTCCATCTACACCATGCCTCGGCCTCGCATGAGCTTAATGTGCAGTTTGGCGATACGAGAATCTGGCATGAAGCCCAGCCAGTCTATCTTGGCGTTACTCTCAATCGCACTCTGTCATTTCACGAACATCTCATAAAAACTGCAGCAAAGGTGGGCATGAGGAATAACATCATTGCAAGACTGGCCAGCTCCTCATGGGGCGCAAGCACTTCCACACTACGATCATCATCTCTGGCATTATGCTATTCCACTGCAGAATACTGTGCCCCAGTATGGTTCCGTAGCCCCCATGTCCACTTGGTCGATTCCAAATTATATTCCTCCATGAGGATAATTTCTGGAACCATCCGTTCCATCCCAGTTCCATGGCTGCCAGTTCTTAGCAACATCGCCCCACCAAATATTCGTCGGGATGCGGCATCATCTAAGTTCATTTCCCATGTCTACACACCTCATCACAGACCCCTGCAAGCGTCAACCCGGCTTTGACCTAGCACGTTATGATTGGGCCCTCCTCAATTGCTATCGAACAGGCCATGGCCGGTGCGCCACTATGTTCCATCGCTGGGGAGCCAGAGACGACCCGAACTGCCCCTGCGGCTACAGACAGACTATGATGACCCATGTAGTCAACGACTGCCACCTCTCCAGATTCAAAGGAGGTCTCGAAACTTTACATCAGGCTCAACCTGATGCTGTTGACTGGCTACGGAAGAAGGGCAAACGCTAGAAGAAGAACCAGAGTTCTGTGTCCCCATTCCCTCCATAGAAAACTGCAGTGGTTCTTCCAAAATCACAGATAAGGGTTGACTATTACATATCTATCATCTATATGTCTACATCTTGTCCATTTTTCCTGTGGTATTGTTTCTCTTCCTTTCTAACGCATGCCTACACTTTTTACAACTCCTGAATGTATTTACTTTTATGTTTTCTTCTTTCTACGGATCCTGATGGAATTATGATTTTAGAGCCCTCTACTCATCTTCCTCTATCTGAGAGTATGGACCAAAATTATTTTTGGAGTGCAGAAGGTGGGAGTTCTGGTATCTGTAATTACTTCTCCAGTGGACATGGACATTGGCAGGTCCATCCATTCTCCCAGCCAAAAACAGACTAGTTTTTGATCAGTCATTGATTAAATGAGTCACTGATGACTAAATTAGTCATAAGAAGTTAAGAAGAGATACTATATAACTAGAAGGAAAAACTAGATTCTGATTAATTCATTTGTCAACTGGAATATAACTGATTGAAACCCAGAATCCACTAGCTAGATGAAGTCTGAAATGACTCTTCTGTCTTCATTTCATTCTTAAAACCTGTTACACATCAGCTTACCACCCTCATAGATAACAGTGTTCTGGTAAGTTTTGAAACAGGCTGCCAAAATAACCTTACATTCAGTAAGAGAGGCCTAGAATGCTAGACTGGTAAATTGAAGTAATGATAATTAATGACATTTTTTTATATATTTATAAGTCCATTAATGCAAACCTGATTGGGATTGAGAGATATAGAGGCTTATTGTTGAGAACAGACAGAATTAAGTTTGTTGTTGCTGTGTATTTGTTCATTTCTAGGGCTTTACCACTCAACTGATTTTTTTTTTTTTAACTAGAGAAGTAGTGACAGAGGCAGAGATGGTGGGTGGGGAAAGAAATTATAGTACATGGGTCCTGGTGGTGGCCATCTTGTCAAGTGCACATGTTACAATGTACAAGGACCCAGGTTCAAGCCCCCAGCTTCCAGCTGTAGCAGGGAAGCTTCATACATGGTGAAACAGTGCTGCAGGCATCTCACTGTCTCTCTCCCTCCCTATCTGGTTTTCTCTATTCAATAAATAAAGAAAATAAAATTTTTTTAAAATTATAGTACATATTTAAAAAAATATTAGGGGAGTCGGGTGGTAGCGCAGCAGGTTAAGCGCAGGTAGCGTGAAGCGCAAGGGCCGGCTTAAGGATCTTGGTTTGAGCCCCCAGCTCCCCACCTGCAGGAAGTCACTTCACAGGTGGTGAAGCAGGTCTGCAGGTGTCTGTCTTTCTCTCTCCCCTCTCTGTCTTCCCCTCCTCTCTCCATTTCTCTCTGTCCTATCCATCAACAATAAAACAAGGGCAACAAAAGGGAATAAGTAAATATCAAAAAATATATAGTACAGAAGTTTCCTTCAGGGAATTGAAAATCAGGTTCAGCTTGGATTACACATATGGCAAAGGTACATACTATCCAAGTGAGCTATTTTGCCAGGCTGACATAATTAAGTTTGAAAATCAACCTTAAAATTGGCCAGTTGTCCAAGAAACCCAGTTGAGCAGTGTATTGTTCTGCAAAGGGCTACTATAAAGATGAGAAAAAAATGCATATGTAAACAGATTATCAGAAGGTTCTTGAAGCAATCAAGTTATCTGTAATTTCATATTTCTGAGACAGATGTTTCATGAATACTAATAGTAAATATATGAACAGTAGTTTTGTGACTACATAGTCTCAATGTTCAAGTAATTATTGGTATAACTATTAATCAATAAACTTTAATGTATAATTATCTGATTATTGTCTAGTATTTGTCAGTAATAATAGAGATTATCTAGTGCGAGTCATACCAGTCAGATAAGTATGTTTGTTTTAATTACATCAGCACATTGGTATATGCACATAGATATGGACATATATATATAAGTCTAGGAATAACCTTTTAAGTACATACAAAGTTGGATACAGTTATCTCGATATCTGTTGCTTTATGATTTTGTTGAAATAATGTGACTGAATTCTTAGCAGTTCAAAGAATTTAAGGTCTTCTTCAACAAATTTACCACCTTTGATTCTTCAAAAAGATTAAAGATTGACTATCCTTGCTTACTGTTCAAGACAACAAAGAGATTTCCACTTTCCAGGTTAAAAATATGTGAAGGTAGGCGGGTGAAAGGCTAAGGAGTGGGTACAAGATCAATCTTGACTTTGGACATTGAGCACTGAGCAGCAGCATCTGAGCAAGCCCATGACTGACTTCCTGTTATGAACTGCGTCACCTGCAGCAACTCAGACATGTTTGTCTAAAGTCTGATAGATAGCTGTGACCCCCTTTCTTTTCTCCTGCTTTCTGTGTGTAGTTAAGAGTGATGTATTAGGTTCTTCTTGGCATAGCAAACACTTTCAAAGCATAGTTGCATGTTTTTTTTTTCTTCTTCTGAGTTTGAATACCTTTACAAAATAAAACAAGAAATTCTCTCCTGAAACTTTATCTTCCTGTGGTTTGAGCTGAACATTTCCATTTTCAATTTCCTTCAGACTCCCAAAAACACATAAAAGAAGTCATTTATTTTCCTCTTCAATCTTTTTATTAATATTTACTTACATAAGCTGTATTTATAGACAGAAAATGAGTTGAAAGTTTGAGAAAGTGTTCTGGGTCAATTGCTGTCCCTCTGGGATTGGGTGATGACTCACTTTGTATGTAAACACCTGTCTATGTCCTGGGACCCAGTTTAATCCCCTAACCTCCACCTGCAGAGAGGAAGCTTCATAAAAGTTGGAGTAACACTGCAGATGTGCAAATGGCTCTCCTCTCTCTCTCTCTCTCTCTCTCTCTCTCTCTCTCTCTCTCTCTTTCCTCCTGTCTATCTCTCTGTATCTCATCCTTATTGAAAAGGATTCATAAATCTGCTAGGAATACTGTAGTCATGCAGATACTGAATCCCAATGATGATGTCCCTACTTCCACCAAAAAACCTCCACCAAATATACATGGACCCTCACTGTAAGTCACAATTCAATACTTGCCTTGGTTTTTCTTTCTGTATATATAGGCACATTTAGTTTTGGAACTTGAAACTCTAAATTCCCAAAAGAAATGATAAAGCTGGAAAATTTCATTGTGTGGAAGAAATGAACCACCCACACCTTCCATGTTTCTTAACACTCTGCAGTAGGAGGTTGTAGATGAATTATTCATATCTGATAGACTTTATTATTAATATTTTTTACTTTTGGTGGTGGTGTTGGAGATTCATGCTTCCAGGATGTTACCACTTCCAGGCTAACTTTTTCACTCACTTTTTTCAGATAATGAGAGAGAGAGAAAAAGGAGAGGGCACTGGAGCTTCCCTGAGTGCTGTGACACTCCCATGTGGTGCTCGGGCTCAAATCCAAGCCCCGTGCATGACATGGTACATACTCTCCCCAGTTAGCGATCCCTGGCGCTGGAAGTAGGAATATGCCAAATGGATAGAGCAAAGAATAACATTTCAGTTACAAAGACTAAGTGTCAGGGACATATAGAGAAGACTGGACTGATAAAAGTTGGCAAAGAAGTTAAGTAATGGGGGGCCAGGCGGTGGCACATTGGGCTAGGCACATATATTTTGAAGAGCAAGGAACTGCTCAAGGATTTGATTTAAGCCCTGGTCCCCACCTGTAGGGGGGAAATTTCACAAATAGTGAAGCAGGTCTGTAGTTAGTCTCCCTGTTTCTCTCCCTTTCTATCTCCTTCTCTCTCAATTTCTCTCTAGCCTATCTAATAAAAATGAAAAAAAAAAAAAAGGATGCCAGGAACCGTATATTCATAGTGCTGTCACTGAATCTCAGTGTTAACCCTAGAGGCAAAGAAAAAAAAAGTTAGGTATTATTAGTGGAGTGGAGCTCAGTCTTCCAGTAGCTGGAGGGGACAAAGGTGAGATGAACTTGACTGAGGCAGGGCCTAAGTGGGCCTCTGTGGCCTTCACTACATTAAAAGTACAGTATTTCAGCAGGTAACTTGTGGAAAATCACTGTCACATTAGCAAACAGGAATTCAGAACAGTTACATAATAGTGGCTAATATATTCAATAAATATTTATTTTGCACTTGCTTGGCAATTTGAATAAAACCTCTCCACAAATCAAGACTCCCAGGAAATGGTGAGTACTGCAGAGAAGAACTGAGAGATTAACCCTTTGTGTGCAATTCCTTAGTTAATGTTGTCACTCCTCAGACAAGCACTTAACTTGACTCAAATGTTACTCATTGGGATGGAGCTCTGCAAAAAACTATTGTATTTAAATTCTTAAGACCTGTGATCAGAAGTATTTTGTCTGTTCCTTTTGGGTGGGGGGCTGGGTATGTTCTTTGTAAATCTCCTCATGGTGAATCAATACTGAGCCAGCAGCCAGGCAGGGCCTAGGAGTTGAAGTAAAATGGGACAATGCTAGTCTCTTTTGTACACTCTGCGAAGATTATGAAAAACAATTTCCTGTCATCAAACTAATATTCTCTCTTGGTGATTGGATGAATGTGGCATCCAGGTGTTTGTTGCCTACAGAAAGAAGAAAAGGCATTTGGAAATGAATGGTGCCTATGGTCTAATCTCAAGGTAACGGAAAAGCAAAGTTGTTTACCAAAAATAATGGACATTTTATGAGAAGAAGAACATTAAGTAAGAATAAAAGCAGAGGTAAATCTATCTTTTCTTTCTCCCTTTTCAGAGTGCTCTGCTCACTACTTTCAACCAAGATGAGAGCTTTTTCAAATATATCTATCCACCTACCACACATCTTCAAGTGGTAGAAATGCTAACAGTGATGGAAAGCAATCTTGGGGCTGCAAAAATGGCTAGAACTGTGTGATGGTTGCCTGAGTAGTGTGTCTTTTAAAGCCAGACTTTCCATTAATAATAACCTCAAATAAGCTTAGTGACTTCCATCTGTGCCTTTACAGCACTGTTAACACCAAGCAGTCTACAGTGTACAACCTTGCTGGTTCAAATGGACCTCAAATTCCATTGGATCAAATCATATGAAAAAAATCTGGATAAATATTTTCCAAAGCAATATCTTTTATATGTCGTGGGTGGCTAATTTCTGAGTTCTCTCTGGACACAGAAATCACTGTAGGGCAGTGATTTAGCCCTTTGTCTCATTTTTACATTCCTGCTTTGTTATTATTTATGAAACAGAGAGAAATTCAGAGGGAGGAGGGAGAAAGAGAGACACCTGCAGATTCTACTCCTAGACATTTATCCAGGAACAGAACTTTGGTAGTGGAAATGGTGTGTAACTATACCCCTATTATCTTACAGTTTTATAAATCATTAAGTTCCTTAAAAAGAATATTTAATTCTTCAAGTTCTTAAACTGTCTAGATTTTAATACTGAAGAATATTTTTACTCTAAATATTCAATATTTCAAATTTTTAAGCTGGTTGAATTTCTGAACTGGGATTAATAAATTGTTTAAACAGTTCTAAAAAATTAATACTTAAATTACCTACATGCTCAGACCTGAAAGATCAAAATTATTTGGTCATGTTAGTGTCTAAGACAGTGTTATTAATAGATATCCTACAATTATGTAATGCTTGCTAAAGTCAAGTACGTTATAGCTAATTCTAACTATTACAGACTATCGTAGGCAAATAAACTCTAAACTTGTTATAATAATAAAAGAGAGGGAGGGAGAGTAGCTGCAGGACTGCTTTAATAATCATGAAGCTTCCATCCTTCCTGTAGGCAGGGACGGGGGGGCTTGAGTCTGGGTCTTTACACATGGTAATGAGTGTGCTCTACTGGAAATACAGACTCCTTCAGTAATTTTTCTAATTGACTTCCCTTTTCCCTTCCCAATAACCTATGCATTAGCTAAGCCGTTTAAAGGTGGCGGCTCACCAGGTTCCAGATGCTACCATGATGCCAACTGGACTTCATTGGGCAGATGACTCCATCAATATGTTTTGGAGCCCTGCTTCGCTAGCATCCTGCCCCACTAAGGAAAGAGAGAGACAGGTTGGGAGTATGGATAAACTTGCCAACACCCATGTTTAGCAGAGAAGCAATTACAGAAGCCAGACCTTCCACTTTCTGTACCCCATAATAACCCTGGGTCCATACTCCCAGAGGGATAAACAATAGGAAAGCTTTCAGGGAAGGGGATGGGATATGGAGTTCTGGTGGTGGGAATTGTGTGGAATTGTATTCCTCTTATCCTATGGTTTTGTCAGTGTTTCTGTTTTATGAATAAAAATTTAAAAAAAAATTAAGATGGTGGCTCAGACCCTGAAGTAAGTTACACTGCTCTGCTGGGTTTCTCCCACAGGTAGGGGAGACATACAGGATAATCAGCATTTCTTCATTTTTCATCTTATCTGTCAGATTCAAGTTTATTTCTGGAGGGGTACAAGATAAACTATATTTTGCCCAACAATTACAGAGACACTCATTAAAATCACACATTTGGGGGTTGGGCGGTAGTGCAGTGGTTTAAGTGCACATAGTGCAAAGTGCAAGGACCTCCATAAGGATCCCAGTTCAAGCCCCCAGCTCCCCCACCTGCAGGGGGGTTCCCTTCACAGGCTGTGAAACAGGTCTTCAAGTGTCTGTCTTTCTCTCCCCTCATCTCTCAATTTCTCTCTGTCCTATCCAGCAAAGGCGACAGCAATGACAACAATAATAATAACTAATAACAAGGGCAACAAAGTGGGAAAAATGGCCTCCAGGGGCAGTGGATTCTTAGTGCAGTCACCAAGCCCAGCAAGAACCCTGGAAGCAATACATAAATAAGTACATTTTAAAATCACACATTCAGTTAATGCAGCATTAGTACCAAGGGTGGAAAGGCCACTCCAAATATAATCAGAGAAGACTGAGCAACTCATTACTAGTTCAGGCTCTGATCTTAGGATCTGTTGGAGAAGGCAGTCAAGAGAAAGAGACTGCAGAAGTAACCCAAGAGATGGGATACCACTCACCCTACCTTTCTGGAGATATATGTTTCCAAAAGCTGCTACAAGAATACAACCTGAATGTGAAATGTAGTTGCTTGACATGCTGAACAGTTAAAATTATTATAAAATTCGAGATTTATGGCCCAAGAAGATTGTGTTATGACAATGTACCATCAGAGTCAGAGCTGAGCATTTCTCTCTCTTTCTCCCTCTCTAGATAGCTCGCTCTCTCATTAAATCTTAAAAATGTATATATATTTACGAAAATTTTTTTTTCTTGGTGAAATCTGTATGTGAGAAACTATGGGATTTGTGTATTGGCTTCATGGCTACCCCCAATGGAGCCTCCTAACTGAAGTTCTCTTCTTTATTCACACTGCTACTTGCTGCCTATGAGACCGAACTAACTTGCTTTTTTTTTTTTTTCACCTTCTCCTTTCCATGCTCAGAGTGGGTCAAGTTATGACTTCATTTGAAATGACCTTAGTTTTGTCTCAGTTGGATCAGATAAATTAGACTGAGTTTACCTGCTCAGCCTCTGAATCCTGAATGTGGTTTAGGGTTAGACGGGTGTCTCCTTCCTCGTGGATGCCATCTTTATTCTGAGTTTCAAGGTTCCAGCCATAATTCTACATATGCACTTCAGGAACCTGTGTGAACAATTGCAGTCTCTCTTGCAACTGCAAGAAATTAGACTTTTTGAAACAGATTCTTCCTGTGCTCCTTCACCATGTGTAAAGCAGTAACTGAATGTGGACATGATTTAGCTGGAGTCTTCGTTAAGATACACCTTTGTCCTTGCATTGTTTGTGAGAACTAGAAGGATCTAGTATCCACTTGCTGAAGCATGGTGCCATGGAGTCTTTGATATCTTTTCTTGAAACCTTTAGGCTTATCTGAAAGGAGGGAGAAAGTAGAGAGAAGGGAGGGGGAAAGTTGTAAATAAATTAGAGAAGTACTGGACTGTCAGTTGTGATTTTGGCTTCTGCCAGTTTGACTAATGTCTCAACTTTGGGGAAAAAAATACTCAGTGGAAACTTTTTTTTAAAATCAGTCATGAGAAATGAAAGAAGAGGAAGTGGTTATCTACAAAGTATAGAGCACATTTTCCTTGGTGCCGAATTTTAGCCTGGAATGAATTTTTATGACCACATTATAAACCTCTGAAAATAGAGTTTAATAGAAGTGCTGAAATGGCTTTAAATGTGTTTTACTGGCAAATGTGCTCCTGGAATGATTTTTTTGCAAAGGTAAAGATATTAATTTTATGCAATCCATATGTATGTATGTTTTAAAACATTTGAAGGGTTACTGATTTTCAGCATAACTAGCACATAATCAAAGAAGTAACAGAATGAGTTGAAGAGTTTTTCAAGAAGAAATTTCACATGCTGTCTGTCAAAGGTTCTGCATAATTCATTTCATTTTAATACTGTGATGCATTTATCTCCTTACAATCTGAGCATGAGGGAAGATAGATCAGTTTGGTATTATTCCAGAATTTCCTCCTCAGAGACTAGTACCCATTTAATTCCTGATGAGAGTATTTCAGTCAAAGTGT
Organism: Erinaceus europaeus; assembly: GCF_950295315.1. Lineage (NCBI taxonomy): Eukaryota > Metazoa > Chordata > Mammalia > Eulipotyphla > Erinaceidae > Erinaceus > Erinaceus europaeus. Next base: position 20,595,952 of record NC_080163.1, on the reverse strand, counting down.
GAAAATGAAAGCTTTTTTTTTTCAATCAGGATACCTGTGACTGTAAATTCAATAATTAACTTGAAGATTTAGTAAAAGCAGAAATGGATTTTTCCACTAAACAATATCAGCCTTTGATATTAGAAAGAATAATGAAATGTTATGATGTCTATAATTAAATACATTTAAGACAGTATCATGAGATTACATAGTTTTTTTTTTTAAGTTCAATTAAAGCTTGAAGAAATACATCATTCTCATAATAGGTCCCAGATTTTCCTCCATTTGAATGTTGTTTGTGTTAATTTAAAAATATAACTTTTAAATTTTTTAATATTTATTTATTTATTCCCTTTTGTTGTCTTTGTTGTTTTATTGTTGTAGTTATTATTATTGTTGTCATCATTGTTGGATAGGACAGAGAGAAATGGAGAAAGGAGGGGAGGACAGAAAGGAGGAGCGAAAGATAGACAGCTGCAGACCTGCTTCACCACGTGTGAAGCTACTCCCCTGCAGGTGGGGAGCCAGGGCTCGAACCGGGATCCGTACTCTGGTCCTTTGCTTTGTGCCACCTGCATTTAACTCACTGTGCTACAGCCTGACTCCCAAAATATGACTTCTATAGAAAATCTAGAAGATCTTTGAAAATTATTTTCCTTTACCACCAAGGCAAGAAACACCAACTGAGAAAACTTGATGAAGTAAATTGTGAACAATGTTTTGTAGTCAGTTTTAAAGCAGATTTTGAGTTTTGACCACTATAGGTTTGGAAAAAGAACAAAGAATGATGAGATGACTAAAATATGACAGTCAGGATGGATTAGGTGCTAGAGTATTAGGCAAGAAAAGTAAGCCCTCCTTTGGACTGGTCTTCTGTGGAGTATGGTCCATTTGACTATGTCATTATCTCTGGGGCAAAATTTTAAGAACAATAGTTACATAAAAAGGCATGTCAAAACAGAGTGAGGCAGGCAATCAGTTGTCTGGAGATAGTAGCTGAGGAGCTATGGGAAAGGAATTCTTACTTACTTATTTATTTATAAAAAGGAAACACTGACAAAACCATAGTATAAGAAGGGTACAACTCCACACAATTCCCAACACCAGAACTTTGCATCCCATGCCCTCCCTTGATAGCTTTCCTATTCTTTAACCCTCTGGGAGTATGGACTCAAGGTCATTGTGGGACACAGAAGGTGGAAGATCTGACTTCTGCAATTGCTTCTCTGCTGAACATCGGTATTGACAGGTCAATCCATACTCCCAGCCTGCCTCTCTCCTGAGTGGGGCAGGGTTCTGGGGTATCAGAGATCCAGGGTACATTGGTGGGGTCCTCTGTCCAGGGAAGTCTGGTTGACATCATGCTAGTAATTGGATCCTGGTGGCTGAAAAGAGAGTTAACAGGACTTGGAGGCAGGGTTCCAGAGCAGCAGCAGCTGTGTTTCTCTTCTTTCCTCTCCTGGGTCACTAGGAATATCAAAGGAGACCACCTGGGACCTCAACAAGACAGGACTAGAACAACTTCAGGAACCCACCAAATCACTGGTGAGTGCAAATACCTGTGGCTCCTGGATGGAGAGGAGTCTAGAGGAGCCTACAGCAACCTAGGGGAGCCTCTATTCAATGGCTGGTAACAGGCAGTTTACCAATTGAGACACTACTTCCATTCTGTTTCACCAACAAAAAGATAGCTGAAGGGAGGAGAGGACTCCACTAAGACTCACAAAATGCAATTGTGAGTATCCATTGCTTTTGCTCTCAGACTCTGGGTAGTGGGGGTGGGGAGGCCCTGTGCTGACACCAGGGAACAGAAAACTAACCTGGAAACTCAGGAGAAGATTTATACCTTGGTGGCCTAGTGGTGGGGCTGTGAGAGTCTCTTTGCATAACCACTGGATTGTCTCTGCCCCACCCTGCTTTATCTCTTGGTCAAGAAACAGTGATTAAGCTAAGAAGCCAACTTATAGCTTAAAAGCCCTTAGGCTTTCATAGCCTACAGGGAAGAAAAATAAAAAAAGACTTTTAAGCTACTGAGCTCCAACTCTGTGATTAATAATGATAGTGAAACAACTATCAGTTTACACAACTTTGAACCCTGTCAACAAGTCAATCCAGGCCAGAGTGATCAATAATTTTAAAAGTACTGAGACAGGGACCTCATAACAAACTATATAGGATAGTTAAACCAACCAGAAGAAATATTGGAGAAATGAACAAGAGTCCAGCTGAAAACCCCCTACAGGTTGAAGAACAAAATAATGAGGTCAACATCCAAACACTATTTAAGGAAATAATCACAGGAGTGAGTAAAGAGTTTGAAAGAATTGTCATCAGAACGGCAGAAATAATATATGAGACTCTGGAAACAAACTCTAATTATCTCAAGGTATTAGAGAGCTGAAAGCTGAAATAGATGAGCTAAGAACACAGCTAGATGAACAAGTTAAAACAGTGTCAGAACAAAATAGATGAACTCCAGACAATAGTAGAGGGATGAGAGAATAGAATAAATGAGGCTGAAGACAGAATTAGCAAGATTGAGGGTGAATTAGAGACAACTAAAAAAGAAGTAAGAGATCTCAAAAAGAGATTAAGAGATACTGAAAACAACAACAGAGACCTATGGGATGTTTTCAAAATAAATAAGATATGCATTATTGGCTTCCCAAAGGAAGAAAGAGAGGGAGGGGAAGAAAGCATTCTTTAGAGCATAATAGCTGAGAACTTCTCTATTCTATACAACATCAAAGACATAAAGGTTCAAGAATCCCAAAGAGTCCCAAACAGAATTAACCCAGACTTAAAGACACATCATATTTAGAATGGAAAGGAATAAGGATAGAGAAAGGATCCTGAAGGCTTCAAGAGAAAAACAAAGAGTCACCTACAGAGGAAAACCCTAAGATTAGCAGCAGATTTCCCCACACAAACACTACAGGCTGTTGGCTTTCTGGCGGGGTGATCTCCAGGAGAAAGGTAATGGACCAGTTCTTTCTCACTCGCGCAAGGGATGACATGAAGTAAAGACACCAGGGAGACCTGCAGTGTGCTCAGATCTCAGGTCTTATTTATTAATAGGTGGGCAAAGGTTTAAATAGAAAACCAAACAAGGAACATTATTCAAATATGTCAGAAATTACAGGTTTCTTAAAGGTCAGCTTGCCCCTATGGTAGGGGGCTGGTTATGACAGGAATTTGATGAGATACATAAAGGTCAAGATAATTAGTCTCCTGATGCAGGTATTTAATTACCCAAAGGCGTTTGAGGGGAGGAGAGGGGTTTAACCAGTTAAGGCAAGATAGAGAGAAGATAAGCAAATTATGGACATCAAAGGGCACTGCTAGGAGTGTGTGATAATCTGTGTTCTCCTCTGTGAACTTTGAGTAAGTGAATCTTAAAGTAGGCGGCCATGTGGCCTGCAGTTAATGGGGAGAAGTATTGAGGTCTCTGTGGGCTTGAGAGACTAACAAGGCAAGCTTAGTCTGGGAGACTTTTTCCCTCTTGGCTCACCTCTATGATGAGAGAGACTTACAAGTGGGGTATCTATCCAGACCTCCATCCAAGGATGGGAGAGCTCCCCTATGCTCTACCAAGCTATCACATAGTCCCACAACAGGCCAGCAGAGAATGTCAAGATATCTATTGAGTGCTTAATGAGAAAGGTTCTCAACCAAGACTACTGTATCCTGATAGACTGTCATTCAGACTAGACAGAGGCATAAAAACCTTCTCAGACAAGCAACAGGTAAAAGAATCAACTATCACCAAACCTACTCTGAAAGAAGTTTTGAAAGGTCTCCTATAAATAGTCAGACCACCATAAATATGCCATACATGAGGATACTCTAAAAATCTACAAGAATGTCATTAAAATATCTTCAATCGGGAGTCGGGCAGTAGCGCAGCGGGTTAAGTGCACATGGCGCAAAGCGCAAGGACCGGCGTGAGGATCCCGGTTCAGGCCCCCGGTTCCCCACCTGCAGGGGGAGTCACTTCACAAGAGGTGAAGCAGGTCTGCAAGTGTCTATTTTTCTCTCTCCCTGTCTTTCCCTCCTCTCTCCATTTCTCTCTGTCCTGTCCAACAACAATGGCATCAATCATAACAACAAGGGCAACAAAAGGAACAAAAGGGAATAAATAATAAATAAATATTTAAAAATATATATATATATCTTCAATCTTTGATATCAATAAATGTCTATAGCCTAAATTCACCTTATCAAAGGCATAGAGTAGGAAGATGGATCAAAAAACACAACCCAACAATATGCTGTCTACAAAAAACCCACCTAACTCAACAAGACAAACACAGAAACAAAGTGAAAGTATGGAAAACTATCATACAAGCCAGTGGCCCACATAAAATGGCAGGAACAGCTATTCTCATATCTGACATGATAGACTTTAAAATAAATAAAATTAAAAAACATAGGGATGGACAATACTTAATGCTCAGAGGATCAGTTAATAAAGAGGACTTAACAATTATTAACATCTATGCACCCAATGAGAAGCCATCTAAATACATCAAGCATCTACTAAAAGAGCTACAGCTATATATTAACAGCAACACAGTCATAGTAGGGGACTTCAACACCCCACTCTCTCAGCTTGACAGATTATCTAGGCAGAAAAGCAATAAACACATGTGGGAGCTAAATGAGTAAATATATAAACTAGAACCACTGGACACTTTCATAGTCACTCACCCCAGGAAACTGGAATACACATTTTACTCAAGTCCATATGGGTCATTCTCAAGGATAGACCATATGATAGGCCACAAAGACAGCATTAGCAAATTCGAGAGCATTGAAATCATCCCAAGCATCTTCTCAGACCATAGTGGAATTAAACTAACACTTAACAATCAACAAAAGATTAGTAATAGTCCCAAAATGTGGAAGCTCAACAATAAACTCCTTAACAACTACTGTGTCAAAGAGGAAATAAAGGAAGAAATCAAAATATTTTGAGAGTTCAATGAAAATGAAGACATAAGCTATCAAAATATTTGGGACACAACTAAGGCAGTACTGAGAAGGAAGTTCATAGCCATACAAGCACACATGTGAAAATAATAAAACACACAAATATAAACAGCCTGACTGCATGTTTTACAGACTAAAAGTAGAAGAACAAAGAAACCCTAAAGCAACCAGAAGGACAAAAATAACTAAAGTTAGGGCATAAATCAATAATACTGAAAATAACAAAACCATACAAAAGATCAAAGAAGGGAGTAGGGCATTAACACAACAGGTTAAGTACACCTGGTGCAAAGTGCAAAGACGAGCACAAGGATCCCCGTTCAAGCCCCTGGCTCCCCACCTGCAGAGGAGTCACTTCACAGGCGGTGAAGGTCTGCAGGTGTCTGTCTTTCTCTCCCCCCTCTGTCTTCCCCTCCTCTCTCCATTTCTCTCTGTCCAACAATGACTACATCATCAACAACAATAATAATAACTACAACAATAAAACAACAAGGGCAACAAATAGTAAAATAAATAAATAAATATAAATTTTTTAAAAAAAAGATCAAAGAAAGTAAACATTGGTTCTTTGAAAGCGTGCACAAAATCAAACCTTTAGCTAGACTCACAAAATAAAAAAGGGAGAAGACACAAATAAATCAGATCATAAATGAAAGAGGAGATATCACAACAGAACCACAGTAATTGAACATATCATGTGGGACTTCTATGAACAAGTATATGCCACCAAGCTAGAGAACCTGGGAAAAATGGACGATTTTCTAGATACCTACGAACTTCCAAAATTAAGAGAAACTAGGTAACATGAACAGGCCTATCACAGCAAATGAAATTGAAACATTTATCAAAAACCTTCCCAAAAATAAAAGTTCTGGACCAGATTGTTTTACAAATGAATTCTACAAAATCTTCAAAGGAGAACTAATACCTCTACTTTTAAGTCTTCCAGAAGAGTAAAGGCACTGGAATACTCTTTTGCAGCTTCTAGGTATATATTTTGTCTTAATTTATGGATACATGTGAACATGTGCTCTATTTTACAAGACCTGGTCTATATCTAGTTTTTGAGATTTTTCTAGGAAGTGAACCTCTTGGAATGGAATTTGAGAATACTCTGAAAGGAAGGTCTCACCCATGTAATGAGGGTGAAGTTTTGACATTCCATGCCTGATGTCTCTGGACACAATCTGAAGTAAGGCATGCTGAGTGGCACTCATTGTGTTGATTAGGTTGGGATCAGTGCAATATCAATGCAATATCATTTGGTATGAGTTGAGTAAAGCATGCAGGAAAATGAGCCCCACCATAGAGGTTCCAGGGGTGGGGAAAATATAGGCTCTATAGAGAAAGTGTGATGTTCCTGCTGACTTAGGGTTTAAGAAGACAAAAGATAGTTATTGCTATAATCACATTATTTGGCAATTAACTTTGAAAAATTCCTTTGTTAGCATTTGCTGTATCATACATAACATCACCATAATTTATGTCCTTTGACATTATTTGTATATAGCTGTGCCACTTGTTGCTTCTGTTCTCCCTGGTCTAAGCTTTTAAGAGAGTCAACATATCAAAGACTAAGCCTATGGTCTGTGCATTAAAAAGTTTAGGACATTCAATCAATTTTTCCCCTCTCATTTTAATTAAATAGTGATTTATATGACTACAAATTAATAGGAGTGTACATAAACACCATTCCCACCACCAAAAGACTGTTTCCCATCCCACCCCTGCCCCATGAAGCCGAACATACACCTTCACCCTTAACCCAGGGTTTTTATATTGGTGCCCTATAGTCAAATCCTGCTCTGAGTTTCCCTTTCTGTTCTTCTTTCTCAACTTCTGTTTATGAGTGGGATCATCCCATACTCGTCTTTATCTTTTTGGCATAGCTCACTTAACATAATTCCTTCTAGCTCCATCCATGATGGATCAGAGAAAGTTGGTTCATTGTTCTTAATAGCTGCATAGTATTCCATTGTGTATATATACCACAGCTTTCTCATCCACTCATCTATTTTTGGGCGAGAGTTGTCCATAGATGAATAGCACTGGTTTATGAATGTGATATGATAAAGTGAGTGAGACATTCCCCTCAGACTTACTGTAGTCACTTAAAAATGTCTATGTTCATTATTAGAAAAAAGTGTTTATTATGGCAGAATAAGATGGCAACCTGAAGAAAGCGATCAGACAGATTCTCCCAAATAACTGATTCAAATGTTACGAGTTCTAAGTGGGAACAGGATTTTCAGGTCTGTAGGATATTAAACTGTTGAGGTGGGGACATAGCAGAACCACAGGGAAATATTATAACTCATCTACAAAACAGCAAAAAGGATCTGAAAGGACAAAGGAAAAGCAAAACCTGGAGTTTCTTAGCCACCCAGTACCTGTCCTCCAGGCCAGAAGTGGCCTGTTTGAGGAAACAGGGCAGAGACCTTTGGAGTTAAGCTCACCAATCAAAATTCCAAAGCTGAACCTTTTGTCAGAACTCAGTGGAGAGTCATTTAAAACTGCCTCATTGGATTTCAGTAAAGAGAGTACTAAGAGACAGTTTGGGTGGGGTGGGTTATTTGTTTCCCCAGTTTGACTTGATTTACACACAGTTTGTTAGCTTTTTAGTTTATTGTTGGTTGTTGGCTAAGTATCCTAAAGTAAAGTTTGCAGACACGTAGTTTATCATAGTAAAAATCACTCTTAGTATCTGGTTTAACATTCCACATTATTATTTAATTTTTACTGACTTCTTAGCATCTCCTGAAATTCACACTGAAAAGAAGCCAAATAAATTGTTTAATAAGGTCACATATCCCATCTTCACTGAGCTCTACTAAAGAATACTTGCTTAATTTAAGGATAAGTCTCCTTACCTTAGCTTCAATACCTATTTTTCAGAATCCTGAAAATAAACATAATTTCAAAGATGTCACCAAACTTCATTAGTAAGCTTCATTTTTTGACCATAGAATTACTTTGTGATTTTGCCTGTGGGAGACATCTGTGTTGGTATCCCCCCCCACGCAGTTTCCCTCTTTCTTTCTTTCTTTCTTTCTTTCTTTCTTTCTTTCTTTCTTTCTTTCTTTCTTTCTTTCTTTCTTCTTTCTCTCTCTCTCTTTCTCTTTCTTTCTTTATTTCTCTTTCTTCTTTCTTGCTCCATTGATCAATCTTTCCTTAATAAATATCAGTAACTGAAAATCGTGTTGATCGGACCTCATGCCCATGTCTATTCATATTTAGCACATGAGCCTGCAAAAACTATATATCCCTTTCACTCTGAGCTCACATTCCTATGGTCATAGCTAGGAAAAATCTAGCATGCTCTCATTCAGGACCAGCCTTCCTCCATTGGCTATGTTGATGCAGTCTCCCTCCAGAACATACACAGAGTATATTGATGCAGTATCCCTCCAGAAAGTGAGGCAATTTCTACCACTGTTTTCCTACATTGAAGAAAATGTCCTATAGCAGCCCACAAGAGGGTTCACAATGTTGTTCCTGAGGAGATGACCAGTGATGGTGGAGAGAGAGATCTACCAGAGGTTTAGGTCCATCATGTCTATATGGGAGTCCAAGGATTCTCTAATTAGGGCCTTAGATGATGGGTGGCCTGGTAGTGACCTAAACGGCCATCATTAAAGTATACCAGTCTCTTGCCCTTATCTAGCTTTTATAGTCCTTACTTTATCTGAAGGGTGTAGATGAGAAGGGTACCTAGGTCTATGAAGAAATATTTGACTAAGTACCTTATTGTGTGTTTTTTTTTCAGACCTTTCTACTTGCTTGCTGCATTTATTGAGTCACTTTAGACTATTGCATACTTTTAGTTTAAGGTGTATATTTTCCACCAATTAATGGATGCATATGCCCTCTCTCATGGGACCTGGTCTATATCTAGGTTCTATAACTTTATTAGAAAGTGTACCACCTGAAATGAAACAGAGGATTCCTATGAGCTAGGAAAGGCCTCACCTGAGTATTGGAGCTGAAGGGTTGACATTTCATGCCTGGTATCTCTTGACACAGCTTGAAGTAGAACATGAAGAGGTAGCAATGGCTGCATTGATTTGGTTGAGATCAGCAGATGCAGTATCAAATGGTCTGGATCAAGAGAAGCATGAAGGAAAATAAGCAAAACTCCAAAGATTCTAGTACCAGGAGAAATACAGGTTTATGTGAGTTGGGTGGTAGTGCAGCAGGTTAAGCACAGGTGGTACAAACCACAAGGACCTGTGTAAGGATCCCAGTTCAAGCCCTGGCTCCCCGCCTGAAGGGGAGTCACTTCACAAGGGTGAAGCAGGTCTGCAGGTGTCTATCTTTCTCTCCCCCTCTCTTCTCCTTCTCTTTCCATTTCTCTCTGTCCTATTCAACAATGATTACAATAATAAATACAACAATAAAGCAACAAAATGGAGTAAATAAATATTAATAAAATAAAAATACAGGTTTATAGAGAACGAGAAAGGTTCCTTGCTGTCTTAGGTTTAAGAAAGCAATAAATAAATATTATTATAACCAAGTTATTTGTTTACTTGATATTTTTTGAAAGTCCAATGGTTTTGGTTTACTTTTATATATAAGACATTTACTATGATTTGTATCATTGAATGCTATTTATGAATAACTATGTCTTATATACTGACAAGACTGGTTACTTCTGGTCTCCTTGGTCTAAGTTTACAGGTGATTGAATATTTCAAAAAAAGTTATTATTAGAAATGCATTAAGATTTTAAGCCCAGTGTTTAAATTCAGTCAGTTTACTCATTTGAAACCTTAAGTGATTATACTAAAGCAATATACATTCTGAACTGGTCTAAGTATTAAAAAGCTTGAGATATTCAATCTATTTTGCCCTCTCATATTGATTAAATAGTGATTTATAAGACTATAGGTTAAGGAGTGCATATTATATATTCACAGCATTCTCACCACCAAATGACTGTGTTCCTCCTATAGTGGAGATGAAAATCTACCTTCACCCTCCACCCAGAGGTTTTTTTTTTTTTTTTACTTTGGTGCAATACTTCAAACTCAGTTTTAAGTATCCATTTATGTTCTTCTTTCTCAACTTCTGTTTATAAGTGGAATCATCCCATACTCCTTTCTTTTTCTCACTTCTCTCTCTTTTTTTAACATATTTTTTATTTTATTTATTTATTCCCTTTTGTTGCCCTTGTTGTTTTATTGTTGTTGTTACTGATGTCATTGTTGTCGGATAGGACAGAGAGAAATGGAGAGAGGAAGGGAAGACAGAGAAGGGGAGAGAAAGATAGAAACCTGCAGACCTGCTTCACCATCTGTGAAGCTACTCCCCTGCAGGTGTGGAGCTGGGGTCTAGAACCGGGATCCTTAAGCCGGTCCTTGCACTTCGTACCACCTGTGCTTAACCCGCTGTGCTACAGCCCAACTCCCTCACTTGTCTCTCTTAACATAATTCCTCTAACTCCATCAAAATGAGTCAGAGAAAATGGGTTCATTATTCTTAATAGATGAGTAGTGTTCCACATGAATATATATTATAACTTTCCCAACCATTCGTTTGTTGTTGGGCACCTGTACTGATTCTAGGTTTTGGCTATTATACATTGTGCTGCTATGAACATAGGTATACATACATATTTTTTTATGGGTGCGACTGAGTCTTTAGGAAATGTCCCTAGGAGAGGGAGTATAGTGTCATAAGGAAGATGTATTAGAAGCCTTGTGAGGATTATCCAGACTGCTCTCCACAGGAGTTGGACCAGTTTACATTCCTTCCAGAAGTTCAGGAGTGTTCCTTTGTCCCCATAAGTTCTCTAGCATTTGTTGCTGCTGTCATTTTTGATGTATAATATTATCACAGGGGCAAAGTGATATCTCATTGTTTTAAATTATATTTATCTAAAAATAAGTGACTTTGAGCAATTCTTCATATGCCTGTTGGCCTTCCGTATCTCTTCTCTAGTGAATATTCTGTTCATATATTCTCCCTACTTTTGAATTGGGTCATTAGCATTTTTGATGCTAAGTTAGGTTATATATATGTATGTATATTGTATGGAATGGAAAGATAGTCTCCCATTCTGTGAGTGGTCTCTATGTTTGGATTATGGTTTCTTTTGCTGTGCAGAAGTTTTTCTTTCTTTTTTTTTTTTTATTTAAGAAAGGATTAATTAACACAACCATAGGGTAGGAGGGGTACAACTCCACACAATTCCCACCGCCCAATCTCCATATCCCACCCCCTCCCCCGAAAGCTTTCCCATTCTCTTCTTGCAGAAGTTTTTCAACGTGATGTAGTCCCATTGATTTGTTTTTGTTTTAGTCTTCCTTGCAATTGGGTTTGTATTATCAAAGACAAACATAAGGTTAAGATGGGGAAGTGTTCCACCAATATTTTCCTCTAAGTATTTGATAATTTCTAGTCTAACATTGAGATCCTTGATCCATTTGGAGTTGACATTTGTTTCTGGTGAGATAAAATGGTTCAGTTTTATTGTTTTGTACGTTTCAACCAAGTTTTCCCAGCACTATTTATTGAAGAGAGCCTCCTTCTTCCATTTAATGGTTTGTGCCTCCTTATTAAAAATTACATGTCCATAGGTGTGAGGGTTTATTTATGGGCTTTCAATTATGTTCCACTGCCCTATATATCTTTTTTTCCCCCAGTACTAGGCAGTTTTGATTACAATGGCTTTATAATGTAATTTGAGATCTGAGATTGTGATGCCTCCATCTCTGTTTATTTTCCTCAAGATCATTTTGGTGATTCTAAGTGTTCTCTGGTTCCAGATAAATGATTGTAATTTCTGTCCTATTCTCTTAAAGAAACAGATCACATCAAATCAATGGGGTTTACAGTCAACAATATTTATACACTTTTCCCATATTTGGGAGCTACTCTCTTCCCTGATGTAGCTTTCTGTTCCTTCTGCCAACCATGATATCACCTCCCCAGACAATAATTTGGATCTACCTGCATATCAGATTTCGGGCTCAGGCAAAAAAAATAAATAAATAAATACTAGGATAGCCACAGGCCCATTGGAGTATAACTAAAATATACCTTCTAACTATCTAATGCAGTCCTGACCCCCCTCAAAGTCAGTCTTTCAGATTCCTAATTTGTGAATATTTTGAACTCCTCTCTTAAAGTGCCATTGTTCCTAATGACATCTAGGATGGTGAATCCTTCCTAAAAGGTTTCCAATGAACATTGCTCAGATCAACAGTGAAATAATTATTGCTGACAGCTAGACTATGCCCCAAGAGCACTGATGGAGATGGCCAAGAAGAAAAATATGGCTTTCATACCTACTAACAGTGTGTGTTCTGTAGCTATGAACCAAGAAATCACCTTGACTTTCAATTTGTATTACAGAATAGATACATTTCATATAGCCCTGGCTGCCAAGTTAATGCTCCTAGTAAAAATCTCTCTCTTTACCCTTCAGTTTCAGGTAGAGAGAATGGAGGGCAGATAAAGAAAGAGGAGAGATAGCACAGCATTGCCTCACCATTTGGAGCTTCCTAGTGCTGTGCACAGTGCTCCAGATGGTGCGGGTATAAGAATCTGGTCTTTGCACATAGTCAAATGTGCACTCTATGAGACAAGTGATCTTTTTCACTCTGCATATTATTTGAAAGTATTTATTTTCAGCAGGGCTGAGGTGTCTCTGTATCTTTCCCTCTCTTTATCTCCCTCTCCTCTCAATGTATCTATGTCTCTTTTTGATATTTATTTATTTATTTATTTATTTTTAATTTTTTATTAAGAAAGGATTAATGAACAAAAACATAAGGTAGGAGGGGTACAACTCCACACAATTCCCACCACCCAATCCCCATAACCCACCCCCTCCCATGATAGCTTTCCCATTCTCTAGCCCTCTGGGAGCATGGACCCAGGGTCGTTGAGGGTTGCAGAAGGTAGAAGGTCTGGCTTCTGTAATTGCTTCCCCGCTGAACATGGGCGTTGACTGGTCGGTCCATACTCCCAGTCTGCCTATCTCTTTCCCTAGTAAGGTGTACCTCTGGGGAAGCTGAGCTCCAGGACACATTGGTGGGGTCTTCAATCCAGGGAAGCCTGGCTAGCATCCTGGTGGCATCTGGAACCTGGTGATTGAAAAGAGAGTTAAGATATGAAGCCAAACAATTTGTTGAGCAATCATGGATCCCAAGCTTGGAATAGTGGAGAGGAAGTGTTAGGGGGATACTCACTGCAAACTTTAGTGTACTTCTGCTTTCAGGTATATATTTTGCAGTGTTTTATGGATACGTGTGCACATAAGCTCTCTCTCACAGAAACTGGTGTATATCTAGGTTATGGGACTTTGTTAGAAAGTGAACTACCTGAGATGAAATTAGAGTGTACTATAAAAGGAAAGGTCTCACCCAAGTAATGAAGCTGAAGGGTTGTCATTCCACTCGTGAAGTCTCTGGATACAGTCTGAGGTGAAGCATGTTGAGGTGGCAATCGTTGCATTGGTTAGGTTGTGATCGGCGGATGCAATATTATTTGGTTTGGATTGGGAGATGCATACGGGAAAGTGGGCCCTATCCAAGGGTTCCAGGACTGGGGGAAGTAGGGGCTCTATAGTGGAAATGTGAGGTTCCTGCTGTCTTAGGGTTCAAAAAGACAATCGATAGTTAATGTTATCATCACATTATTTGGTAATTGGGTTAACTTTGAAAAGTCCCTTTGTTATGGTTTGCTGTACAGTATCCATTATCTTGTATATAGCTGTGCTATTGGATGCTTCTAATCTACTTGGTCTAGGCTTTTGAGAGAGTCCGCATATCAAATACATAGCCTATATATTAAAAAGATTCAGTTTGTCTTTTGAGAAACTTTGAGACATACAATCGATTTTCCCCCTCTCATATTAATTAACTACTGATTTATATGTCTACATTTTGCTAGGAGTGTACATAAACTCCATTCCCACCACCAAAGGACTGTGACCCATCCCTCCCACCCACTCCCATCCCCCACTGGCCCAGGAAGCTGCATGTCTACCACTCACCACTGGGTTTTTACTTTGGTGCCCTACTTACAGTTTGATCAGGTCCTGCTTTTAGTTTCCCTTTCAGAACTTCTTAGCTTCTGTTGATGAGTGGGATCATCCCATACTCATCTTTATCTTTCTGACTTAGCTCACTTAACATAATTCCTTCTAGCTCTGTCCAAGATGGGTCAGAGAAGGTGGGTTCATTGTTTTTGATAGCTGCATAGTATTCCATTGTGTATATATACCACAGCTTTCTCAGCCACTCATCTGTTGTTGGGCACCTGGGTTGCTTCCAGGTTTTAACTATTATGAATTGTGCTGCTATGAACATAGGAGTACAAACCTCTTTTTGGTTGGGTGTTATGGAGTCCTTGCCCCAGGAGAGGAATTACTGGATCATATGGAAGGTCCATGTCTAGCCTTCTGAGAGTTTTCCAGACTGCTCTCCACAGAGGCTGTACCAATTTACATTCCCACCAGCAATGTAAAAGGGTTCCTCTGTCCCCACATCCTCTCCAGCATTTGTTGCTGCTGTCCTTTTTGATGTATGCCATTCTTTCAGGAGTGAGGTGGTATCTTAGTGTTGTCTTAATTTGCATTTCTCTGACAATCAGTGACCTAGAGCAGTTTTTCATGGGTTTGTTAGCCTTTTGGATCTCCTCTGAGGTAAATGTTTTGTTCATTTCCTCTGCCCATTTTTGGATGGGGTCATTTGCTTTTTTGGTGCTAAGTTTGCTGAGCTCTTTATATATTTTGGTGATTAGTTTCTGGTCTGATGTCTGGCATATGAAGATCTTCTCACATTCTGTGAGGGGTCTCTCTGTTTCTTAATAGTTTCTTTGGCTGTGCAGAAGCTTCAGTTTCTATTCAGTATCAGTTTCTATTTCCTTGAGTAGTGACTCATAGTTTTCAGCATACAAGTCTTTCACTTCTTTGGTCAACTTTATTCCTAGGTATTTGATTGATTTTGCTGAAACAGTAAATGGGAGTGATTTCTGGATGTCTTCTTCTTCAGATTTAGTGTTTGCATAAAGAAATGCCACTGATTTTTGTACATTGATTTTTTAGCCTGATACCTTGCTATATTGCCTAACAACTTCCAGTAATTTTCTACTGGATTCTTTAGGTCTTTCTATGTATACTATCATATCATCTGCAAATAGTGAGAGCTTGACTTCTTCCCTTCCAATCAGTATCCCTTTGATTTCTTTCTCTTGCCTGATTGCTATGGCAAGAACTTCCAATACTATGTTGAAGAGTAACGGTGACAGTGGACAGCCCTGTCTAGTCCCCGATCTGAGGGGGAATGCTTTCAGCTTCTGTCCATTGAGTATGATGTTGACTGTAGGTTTGCTATATATAGACTCCACTATCTTGAGGAATTTCCCATCTATTCCCATTTTTTGTAGAGTTTTGAGCATGAATGGGTGTTGGATTTTGTCAAAGGCTTTCTCTGCATCTATTGAGATAATCATGTGGTTTTTGGCTTTGCTTTTATTGACGTGGTGAATGACATTGATTGACTTACGGATGTTGAACCAGCCTTGCATTCCTGGGATGAATCCCACTTGGTCATGATGAACAATCTTTTTGATGTGTTGCTGTATCCGGTTGGCCAAGATCTTGTTTAATATTTTGGCATCTATGTTCATCAGAGATATTGGTCTGTAGTTTTCCTTTTTTGTTCTGTCCCTATCAGCTTTTGGTATCAGGGTGATGTTGGCTTCATAAAAGGTGGAAGGGAGTATTCCTGTTTCTTCAATCTTATGGAATAGCTTAAGAAGTATGGGTATTAACTGTTTCCTGAAAGTTTTGTAGAATTCATTTGTGAAGCCATCTGGTCCAGGACTTTTGTTGTTGGGGAGATTCTTAATAACGGTTTCAATTTCTTTGTCTGTGATTGGTGCATTTAGATTTTGTAGTTCTTCTTGGTTCAGTTTTGGAAGTGCATAGGTTTCTAGGAGTTGTTCCATTTCTTCTAGATTCTCTAGCTTGGTGGCATATAGTTCTTTATAGAAGTTTCGCAGGATTCTCTGGATTTCTGTGGTGTCAGTTGTGATATCTCCTGCATCGTTTACAATTCTATTAATTTGAGTCTTCTCTCTTTTTTGTTTGGTGAGTCTGGCTAGGGGTTTGTCAATTTTGTTTAATCTTTCAAAGAACCAACATTTGGCTTCATTGATCTTTTGTATGGTTCTTTTATTTTTGATGTTTTTTATTTCTGCTCTAACTTTAGTGATTTCTGTCCTTCTGGTTGCTTTAGGGTTCCTTTGTTCCTCTTCCTCTAAGTCCTTGAGGTGTGCAGTAAGGTCGTTCATTTGAGCTTCTTCTTGGTGTTTAATATGTGATTGTATGGCTATAAGTTTCCCTCTCAGTACTGCTTTAGCTGTGTCCCAAATATTTTGATATGTTGTGTCTTCATTTTCATTAGTTTCCAGGAACATTTGAATTTCCTGTTTGAGTGAGTCTCTGACCCAGTGGTTCTTAAGGAGCATGTTGTTTAGTTTCCAAATTCTGTGTCCTTTAATATTTTTCTGTTTGTTGTTAAATGTTAGTTTTACTCCACTGTGGTCTGAGAAGATACTTGGGATGATTTCAATGCTCTTGAATTTGTTTATGCTGTCTTTGTTTCCTAATATGTGGTCTACCCTTGAGTATGTGTTATGTGGATTCGAAAAGAAGGTGTATTCCAGTTTTTTGGGGTGAAGGAGTCTGAAAATGTTCAAGAGGTCTAGTGTGTCGATCTCTTCATTCAATTCTCTTGTATCTTTATTGGTTCTCTGCTTTGTTGATCTGTCTAAGTGTGAGAGTGGGGTATTGAAGTCTCCCACTATTATTGTATTACTATTGATGTATTTTTGAAATTCTTTCAGTAGATGCTTAATGTATTTAGATGGTCCCTCGTTGGGTGCATAGATGTTAATAATTGTTAAGTCTTCTTGGCTGATTGATCCTCTAATCATTATGTAATGTCCTTGCCTATCTTTTATTACTTTATTTAATTTAAAATCTATCGTGTCTGAGATGAGAATGGCTGTTCCTGCCCTTTTTTGTGGTCTGTTAGCCTGTATGATAGTTTTCCATCCTTTCACTTTAAGTCTGTGTTTATCTTGTTGTGACAGATGGGATTCTTGCAAGCAGCGTATGGTTGGGTTATGTTTTCTGATCCATCTCCCCACCCTGTTCCTTTTGATGGGTGAGTTTAAGCCATTGACATTTATTGATATTATGGATTTAATGTATTGTAGTGCCATTGTTCTCAGAAAAAAAATTGTTTACTCTGATATATTGCAAGTATTATAGTGATATTCTTGTTTATAAGAGGTCTTTTAGTACCTCTTTCAGGGCCGGCTTGGTGATGGTTGCCTCCTTTAACTGTTGTTTATCTAAGAAGGTTTTGATCCCTCCATCTAGTTTGAATGAAAGTCTAGCAGGATATATTATCCTTGGTTGAAACCCTTTTTCATTCAGGGCTCGATATATATCTTGCCACTCCCTTCTGGCTTTTAGAGTTTGAGTGGAGAAGTCTGCATATAATCTTATGGGTTTTCCCTTGTATGTGACTTTTTGTTTCTCTCTTGCAGCCTTTAGGATCCTTTCTTTATCCTTACTTCTTCTCATTGTGACTATGATGTGTCTTGGTGTCTTCAGGTCTGGGTTGATTCTGTTTGGTACTCTCTGGGCCTCTTGAACCTTGATATCCTTTCTGTTATTCAGGTCTGGGAAATTTTCTTGTATTATTTCCTCTAGAATATTTGCTTCCCCTTCCTCTCTTTCTTCCTCTGGAAGGCCAATTATACGAATGTTACTTCTTTTGAGATCATCCCATATGTCTCTGTTGTTATTTTCAGTGTCTCTCAATCTCTTTTTAAGCTCTTTCACCTCTTTCTTAGTTTTCTCTAACTCATCCTCTGTCTGACTAATTCTGTGTTCTGCTTCTGTTAGTCTGCTTTCCCTTGCCTCAGCTTCTTTCTTCATTACAGCTATTTCAGCTTTCAGTTCTCTAATTGCCTCAAGATAATCAGTATTTTCCTTGGAGGTCTCAACTGTTGTTTCCCTAATACTGCCATTCCTTTCCTCCAATGTTGTTTTCATTTCTGTGATTAATAAGTTTATTATTGCTTGCATACTTTTCTTATCTATGGTTACTTCTGGCTTATTTGTAGTTTCTTCTGGGCTCTTGTCTTCATTCATTGGAGTAGCAGTTTTATTTGTTTTTGATCTACCCATTTTTTTTATTTATGTGTTTCTCTTTTTTTTATTCTCTGTTGTTCCTCAGTTGTTGTGTCTTGAGTACAAGTAACACTGTACTAAATACCTTTATGACAACTGTACTCACCAACCTCCGAAATTACAGTAGCAATTGAAGTAAGTATTGAAGTAGTTTAATCATTACCAGTTAGCCAAACAATTTCTCCAGTCCGTGAAAAAATAGTAACCAAATCCCAGTGAAGAAAGAGAAAAGGAAGAGAGGATAGCAAGAATAGACAGTTATGCAAATCTACTATCCACTGTATATTCTAGGGGTAACAAGAGGGGAAAGGGAACTAGAGCAGAGATACACGCATAGAGAGTCCACTCCGAGTCAGATTTCTTCCCCAAAGTAATTCACAAATTCAGAAAGGCAAAGAAGAAAGAAGAAGTGTATGACGAGATTTAAAAAGAGAGAGAGAGAGAGAGAGAGAGAGAGAAGAGAGAGAAAAGGGAGAAGATAAGAAAAAGAGTTGTAATTAAAGAGCAGTGCAAGGAACTTCCCAAATGTGTATCAGTGAATTAAAAAAAAAAAAACCCTGTTTGGTGGTATGGGGTATCCTGCTAGGAGCTGGTCCCCAGGGACTGCTTATGGGGGGGGGGGCCGGGAAGGATGTATGCTTGAAAATTAAAAGGAAGAAAGAAGAATTTTTCCCCGTACTCTAATTCTTAACCCTAATTAAGTTATAGTCATCTCCTTGTCACTGCTCTGACACCTTATTGGCTGGCCTGCTAAAGGCAGAAAATCCTATTGCCTCTTGGGAATGTGTTTGGAGCTCAGAGGCTAGCAGCTTCTCTGTCCGCCATCTTCTGGGAAACCCCCCCCCCCAGACTTTTTTAAAGGATTTCTTGAAAATGAAAACTAGCTCCAAGTCCTTTGATCCAATGAGAGCTATACTCAAGAAGTCTTTGAATCCGCCCTCAGGGTCGTGGAGGTCCCTGGAGACTCCCAAGAGAAAGCCCCCGAGCTAAAGTGCTCTCTCCAGGTCCTCTGCCAGCCGCCCAGCAGAGCTCTGCAACCGGCTGGCGGAGGAACCGCCTTCCTGGGCGGAGGACAATGCCGGGCGCACTCGCCTTGCCCCGCGCCGCCTGGGAAGTCTGGAACACCGCTAGTCCGTGTCACCTTTACTCTAATTCTTAACCCAAATTAAATTATAATCACCTCTTTGGTGTCACCCCTTATTGACTGGCCAGCTAAAGGCAGAAAATCCTACCGTTGCCAGACGATGTAATCAGAGCACTCGCTGTTAGTAGCTTCTCAGTCCGCCATCTTCCCCCTCCTCTTATTTATTTATTTTTTCACCATTCTCATCACCAAAGGCCTGTGTTCCCATCCCTAAAATACAGGCAACCACTATAGTATCTCCCACAGTCTTAAAAATACGTTGATATTCTTGGTTTCCCCCCACATTTATATGTTGAATTCTCTATATTTCATGTGTAAGTGAAAACAGGGATGTACTGTGTCCTTTGGGATAAAGTGAATGGAATTGGAGAATATTATGCTCAGAGAAGCAAGTAATGAGGTGAAGAACAACTACAGAAAGTGTTTTATTTTTTAATCATTTTATCAGTGGGTTGTTTATAACAGTTGTTGACACGTGGGTATAATTTCTCATCTTTCCATGATAATTGTCTGTGAAGCAGTTCTCTGCTCAACACAGGTTCTCTTTCACCTTCTTGTGCCTGGATCCTAGCATCGTCATTCCCCCCTCTATCACTTCTTCCTCTAGAGTTCCTGCCCAAGATTTACCTTCATTTTCTTTGCTTCCTCCTAGATTAACCTCAAAGGAATCAGATTGAGATAAGCCAGAAGGAGAAGGATGAATACAAGCTGATCTCACAGGTGAAAGTTAAGAGATAAAGAAAGACAGGAGCCCTAAATTTCTTAAGATTTACGGATGTTCATTTTTAAGACATAATGCTCTGTCACACTATGTTACAATATGGTACACATATTACTTGCTTTCATTGGAAACCAAAAGTTTATGAGTTATATTTTTATGAGGTGTGATTAAAGTCAGAAAGAGCTATAAAATGACAGAAAATATTGACTCAATTGTAAGCCACAATTGCATTAAGAGGGATGCCCTACTAACACTAACAATCAGAAACTGATATACAACTGACTAGTTGATATATAACTGAAAGATAACATAGAGTTTGGTCATAACTAAATGTCACCATTGAAAATATGGTGGCAAAGTGCGATAGTTTGATTGGTACTTTAAACATTGGTATTTGATATGTGTACAGATGGCAGAACTATTAATGTGTTTCATGAGTAAGAGAGATACCTTCTTAGTTTTGTTAAGGGACACCTTGCTCTCACTCCCTACCCCTATCAACCCCAAATAACTTTTGCTCTGAGACAGGAATAATGAGTAGGGGGTTTGCTTTTTGAAGCAATTTCCCTGTGGAATTGCTTTGAACTGTAGAAACCCTGCTACTTACTGTGTCTTTCTTTTTTTTCTTTCTCTCTTTTTAGAAGTTGAGCATTGCCTTTCAGTGCAACTCCATGTTCAAAGCAAAACATAAAATTGTGATAGTTTAAGAGACTCATTAATTTCCTTTGTACTCAAAACCCTCTTTATTAGCAAAGGCAATAGGCTGGTTCTGGATTCCAACGTATTCCATTTTGGCAGCAATTAACTTCAAAGGTAACCTAAAAAAAGGGGGGTATAAGAAAATTAAATGCTTCCATTGAAAAATTAATGCATCAGTGACAACTGACCCACTTCTTAGTTTATACATATATATACATATATATGTATATATATGTATATATATATTAAAACCTTCCTATATGTGAGACCAATTTGTGGTTAAAATTTTTGACAGGGTGTTGCTCCCTTAAATATTAAACTTCCTATCTTATCAAGTCAGTATAATTCTGTGAATTCCTGGAGTTGTTTTAATGTCACCTTCAGAACCCTGATTGCCACCTTGTGGTATGTGTGTAGGAGTGTGTGTGTATGTTGTTTCTGTTGCTGTTGTCTAAGTTGTAAGAACAGAGATGTCTGATATCTAAAATGAACACATAGGAGGAAATAAACATCAGTCAATTCAAGAAAAATAGTTTCATTTATATCCTGGTTCTTTAAAATTATCCGCTACTTTAATTTGTTGTCATTCTCTTTAGCAGGAATTATAACTGAGTATAAATATTGAGTTTTGTGCCTCTCTGAAATAAATATTAATAATATACAAACATAGCATTACCTTTGGCTGATAAAAGTAGCCAGATTATCAGTTTAGAAAACCAACTGATATTCCATGGCCCCAAATTTGGACAGCCTTAGTATGTACATTATGAGTTGCTCCTGTTCTGAGAGGAGAAACTTAACTTTAGTGTTTTGCTGTGACAAAAGCTAAGCAAGATAAAAGGAAAGGCAGCTTCTGAGAGATATCAATAATTCATTCACTTGACACTAGGCAGAAAATTTAAAGCCTTACATGATGTGACAGTTCTTGCAGCATACACCTAGCATAAAATCACCTGTCAGTTTCTTCATATCTTTCTTCTATAGGAATATGCAGGGAGTCGGGCAGTAGCACAGTGGGTTAAGTGCACATGGCACAAAGTGCAAGGACCCGCGTAAGGATCCAGGTTCGAGCCCCCGGCTCTGCACCTGCAGGGGAGTCACTTCATAAATGGTGAAGCAGGTCTGCAGGTGTTTGTCTTTCTCTGTCTTCACCTCCTCTCTCCATTTCTCTCTGTTCTATCCAACAACAATGACATCATTAACCACAACAATAAAACAAGGGCAACAAAAGGGAATAAATAAATATTTTTTAAAAAGAAATATGCAATAAATATTTTTCCTTTCCGTAATGCAAAAAGTTCTGCCTTTTAAATTTTCTTGTTTATCGTTTTATTTCTTAACACCTAGACAAAAAACCCTCTAATGACCATACTGGTTTTTCTCTATAATTTCTCAACCAAGTTGAAGCTTATGATTGCATTTTCATAACCATCTCACTGAAAAATTGCTATGTCCTTCTTAACTCAGAGTTATGGGAGGGATATTTTTTTCTGGCAGTAGTCAGAAGACTATAGGGTATGCTAATGTTCACTTTCTATTTTTGCAACCAGAGTTATCACTAAGGATCTGGGTTTGTAGGACTTCATCCTTTCTGGAGAGAGGACTGGGAAGAAAGAGCAAAACATGCTGCACTGCCCTACCACTCATGAACCTGCCCAGGTCTGCAGGTTTCTGTGCACTGTAATGTGTGCACCAACACCTGGCCCCAATGTTTTGTTTGTGTTTGTTTGTTTGTTTGTTTATTTTTAACAGCAAATAGAAGCTTGGTGATGGAGAAGCCCTTTGGGCCAAACTTTCAGTTAGATTTCAGAGACAGAACTCTCAGGAATTCTACATGCATGATAATGTCAAGTTAGCATACAGTCAGTAGAATTAAGTGAAATTTTCCCAGTATATCTTTTTTTAAAAAAATTTTAATGGGGGGTTAATGGATTGTAGTAAAGGCAGCTTTTGATAAAAGTGTACAATTTATCCCTCTCCCTTTCCCCCTCCCCTCCCCTTTCCCCTCCCCCTCCCCCTCTCCCTCTCTCTCCTTGTAAAAATCTCTCCTCCCCAGCTTGGGTCCTTGACTATCATGTGCCTTAGGCTTTAATGGCATTCCCACTTCCTCCCTTGCCCAGCTTGTCTCAGACTACACATACTTTATGAAGTTAATAGTAGATTATTATTTCTGATCCATATCTGTTGTTCTCTCATCATGAATGACTCTCTCATCTCTGAGCTGAATGCCCTGCCATCAAGAAAAAGTTAGAAGACTGCCTATAATTCCAGAGGTCATGAATGGCCAAGGAGTAGGTGCACCAAATCTCATCTGTGGAGACTGGGCAGGTGAGCAGATGAACTAAGTATCAGGATTCCAGTGGAAACTTTGTACACAACTAATGGCCAAACCACTGTTGAGCTCCAAGATGATTGTTTCTGAATGGCTGATTAACCTGAATTACCAGATCTATTATTTTCAGAAAAAACCCATGCTTTTAAGCTTGTTATAATATTTTTAAATATGTGTTTAATATGTATTGATTTATTATTGTTGGATGGAGACAGAGAGAAATTGAGAGGGGTGGAGGGGGCAGAGAGGGGAGAGAGACAGAGGGACCTATAGCACTGCTTCACTACTTGTGAAACTTTCCCCTTGCAGGTGGGGACCAGGGGCTTGAACCTTCGTCCTTGCACACTGTAATGTGTGTGTGTTTAACCTGGTGCACTATCACGTGGCCCCTCTGTTAGTTTAATTTTTAAAACTTCAGATAAAAGTTACTCATAGACAGGATTTGGAATGTATAAAAATCGTTACCTGAAACCAAGAAATGCACACCAGTGTGGATAACCACATGCCAAAACTAGAGTACACACTAGTTAGCTATTGTGGATGCTGTAGGTTTCCTTTCTGAATCAAGGGGTGGCATACCTGGTAACATTCACTTGTTACCATGTGTGGGGACCTGGGTTCAACATTCCCTTCCCTGCCTTTGGGGATAGGGAGCTTCATGAGCAGTAAATCAGGGCTTTAGGAGTCTTTATCTCTCTCTCTGTCTCTCTCTCTCTCTGTCTCTCTCTCTCTCTCTCTCTCTCTCCCTGTTTCCCCCTTCCCTTTTTAATTTCTCTCTATATATCTCAAAAACAAAGTTCTTGGTGGCATAGATATATACAACTAATGTCAAAGGACATAAAATATGGTGATGGTATGTATGATACAGCAAATCCTAACAAAGGGATTTTTCAAAGTTAATCCAATAGCCAAACAACATGATTATAGCAATAACTATCTATTGTCTTCTTAATGCCTAAGATAGCAGGAACCTCCTGCTTCCTCTATAGAGGCTGTATTTCCCCCAGTCCTGGAACCTCTGGGGTGGGACTCACTTTCCTGCATGCTTCTCTCAATTTATACCAAATGATATTGCATCCGCTGATCACATTGCAATGAGTGCCACCTTAGCATGCTTCACTTCAAACTATGTCCAGAGACGTCAGGCTTGGAATGTCAACCTTTCACCCTAATTACATGGGTGAAACCTTTCCTTTCATGGTATTCTCTAATTCCATTCCAGGTGGTTCACTTCCTAACAAAGTCCCAAAACCTAGATATAGACCAGATCCCATGAGATAGAGCATATGCTCACATGTATCCATAAATTAGGGCAAAATACATACCTAAAAGCAAAAATACACAATAGTCTGTAGTGAGTCATTATCAAGTTCATAATGAAATAGTGTCTACTTAGACGTATAAACTCTCTTCACCTCCTTCCTATTACAGTTCTTTCACTCACTCCAAAGATAACCTTATCAAAACAAGGACTGCAAAATAAAAAAATTTAAAAAAAAACTAAACTAAACTAAGTTCTTTTTCTTGTTTATGGAGTGTGAATATATCTGTATGGTAGGGATCAGTCTTTCCTTCATCAAAGACTGACCCACTGCCATTCTCTGAAAGACCTTTCAGGTTTACCTTGTCCTGCTTTCAGTCCCAGTGTGTTTGTGAAACTGGGGATACAACCTGGTAATGTGTCAGCTAACATCATAGAGTTGTATGATTTGAAATATTCCTTTAGATTTTTGTTTCGGGGACTGGGAATTGGATTATCTGTATACAGCCCCAGGCTTGAGCTAGTCAATATATTAGTGCCCTTTAGTACAGATGGAAGCTCTGAGGATGGTGAAGCGGTTCTGTGATGCTTCTTTCTTTCATGTTCTCTCTTTCACTAGGTAAGCTTTTTTTTTTTTTCCCACCAGAATTATTGTCAGCCCTCAATGTCTGCACTAGGAATCCAAGGCTCTTGGCAGCAATTTTCTTTTTTGCCTGGTAGGTCATATAAAAATTGAGAAGGGAGGGGGGACTTAGAAAGGGAGAGAGAAGAAAGACACCTGCAGCTCTTCTTCACTGCTTGTGAGGCTTCTTCCCTACAGGTGGCTTGAACTTGGGTCCTTGTGCATGGTAACATATGCTTGACTAAGTGTGTCACTGCCCAGCCATTCTAACTAGAATTATTTTTAAGAAAAAAGAAGACTGAGAGATAGCTCACCTGGCTCCTTGCCTGCATTGCCACATACATAACTCAGATTAGAGACTGGGAGCTGCTCTGGTGATGGAAGAAATTTTGCTGTAATGGTATTTTTCTCTCTGTCTCTCTAGCTAAGTGAAAAAGGCATCCCAGAGTAGTGAACTTCCCCCCTCAGATTACTGGAAGCCAAAGGAATCAATGCCCCAAATACCCCCCTCCCCCCACCAGAGCTAAGATTATTCCCACTCACCAGGACCAGCCTGACCATAAATTCCTTTACCAGCAATGGACCTCTACCCAATATTCCTTATTTGGACTGGTCTTCCTCTACTGGTTCTCTCCCTTTTTTCCCCTTTTCTTCTTTTTCTAAACCATATATAAATCTGTTCTCACCCCAGTAAAGTTGAGTTCTCTTTCTGAAGCACTTCTGTAGGTTTTTGTCTCTGTGTGTCCACCCCCTAGTCCCTCTGGTACCTCCCTGTTGTTAAAATTTCAGAGCTCTTGCTGGCCTGGCTTGCTTCACAGCGGGTAACAGAGACGCGGAGACAACGGCTGGGCAGGGAAGCTGTATTTCTTTATTCAGGAACAACGATTCACAAACTAAGACAAACTAATCACCAAACAGAACTCTGCTGTCTCTTTGCGGCGGCACAAACACTCTCTCTTACTCTTGAACTCAGGAACTCTCCAACTCTGGAACTCTGGAACTCTCGTACTGGGGAACGCTCTGAAACTCTTCCACTGTGGAACTCTCTCTTACTCTGTAACCCTAAAAACTCTCGAACTCAGGAACTCTGGAACTCTCGTACTGGGGAACCCTCTGAAACTCTTCCACTGTGGAACTCTCTCTTACTCTGTAACTCTGAAAACTCTCGAACTCAGGAACTCTGGAACTCTGTCACTCTCGAACTCAGGAACTCAGGAACTCAGGAACTCTCGGACTCAGGAACCCTCTCTCGGGGTTTCTTGGGGCGGGGCCAAGCAGGCCCGGGAAATTAACAGGACTCATCCAATTCTCTTGGCGGGGGAGGGCTAGAACAAACCAATGTAAAGCATACGACACCTCCCTGTACCTCTAGCAGTCCGCCCCAAACTTGCCTCCAATGGCTGAGGAGGCAGTGGGGTTTTGCAGATGCACCCCACAAACTTATGCATGTCCAAGGCCCTGGTTCTATCCAAATCAATCAATTCTCAAATAGAACTTGCAAAAGCATGTCTGAATTGACCTGGTCATGATGGACTCATGTATGTATGCCACAAAGTCAAAACCTTTAGGTGTGATGTCAATATCTGTGTTATTTGCCAAACATCAAGCCTGATCAGTGAAAGCCCTGTAACTTCTTCAATATGTTCTGCAGGCTCAGTCCTGATCTGCAAACTTCTAAACAATGTGATCACAATGCCTCCTCTTTCTGAGAGATACTGACTCCAGTAGCTCAATTTCGAGCTTGGCTCCCAGCTCCACTGTGTCCCTTCCTCGGCTGACAATGGCGTTTTGCCTTTCATATTTCTCTTCCCCTTTCCCCTCAGCAAGAGGACACTGATTGATCACATACAGGCCCTAGGTAGGGTCTCTTGGACATGTAGAGCTCTGGTTTCTCTGAGACATTGAGCTTTAGGGAAATAGGAATTCTAGTGCACTTAATGGGATCACCATTCACAGGGTCTTAGATTTCCAGTGGTTTTGTGAAAACTCCCACTTGTCTCTTAGCAGCTCTTCATCTACAACTCATTGTACACAGCTGGTTTTCACGTGGAAGCAGGCTTCCTCTCATAAAGTGTCAATACAGAGGTGATTCAGTTAGAGTTGAGAGTACTTATGTCCTCTCTACAGCCTCTCAGAGTGCTTTGAAATATTAAATACAATTAGAGAGTATGTTTTGAAATGCCTTTCCTACTCCAAATTTCCACAAGTTCACTTGTTTTCATCAATCTCTCTCACCCACGATTTGATTTGATTATTTGTTTTCCTTCCCCTCTTCCTCCCCTTCTTTCATGCCAGATTAATAATTCATAAACAGAGACACACAAAGGCTGGATCTCTGATGTTAAACAATTCCTAGAAGTCTCTGAAATATTATATAGGGGAATCAGGGAACACTATTACATTGTTGTATCACATGTTCAGATGTAACAGGTGAAACTGACATAAGCAACCAGTGGATCACAATGGTTAGTGCAGGCTGGAGACCTGGATTCCAGCCAAAATGAAACCCGGTGCATGATGCTTGAACAAAAGTGAAGCAACTTGAAGATATTTATTATGAAGAGATGAGAGGTTTTTACACCTAGGTACTGAAGGGTCTGGTGATGGAGCACAACATGGTAGAGCGTACATATTACCATGCAGAAAGATACAGGTTCAGGATCCAATTCCTATCTACAGGGGGGGAAGCTTCACAAGTGGGGAAGCAGTACTGCAGGTGTCTCTATCTCACTCCCTCTTAATTTCTCTCTGTCCTTTCAAATCAACAACAACAACTATACTGTGAAACACTAATACTTTCTTTACACCATGAAGTGGTATAAAGAAAGAAAATGAACTGTTTAGGCATACAGCAAGAAATTGAATCCTGGGTTTCTTTCATGAACAAAGAAGAGTGCTTTCTATTTGGGTGAGTGTGAGGAAATCAAATGAGTGTCGAGACTGGGGGTGGAGGCTACAGGATGAAGTCATGTGCAAGAAATTGAGAGAAATAGAAGAAGCAAAACATTCCTATCTCCTTTCGTACCACCCAGTACTATTTGAGGACAGGATGCATTCTGAGAAACACATCAATAGATGGCAATGTCATTGTGCAAATGTCACAGAGCCTACTTACACAAACCTGGATAGTACAGCCTACATCACAACTAGGCAACATGCCCTGACCTGTTGGCACCACCATGATGTATCTCCTCAGATTTTTTAATTTACTTATTTATAGAATGGAAATACTGACTAGACAGGATAAGAGGCTCCTTATCCCAAAGGTCCATATCCCATCCCCTCCTTTGATAGCTTTCCTATTCTTTATCCCTCTGGGAGTATGGACCTGGGATCATTATGGGGTGTAGAAGGTGGAAGGTCTGGCTTCTGTAATTGCTTCCCTGCTGAACATGGGCATTGACAGGTGGATCCATACTCCCAGCCTGTCTCTTTTTCCCTAGTGGGTCAGGGCCCTTGGGGAAGCAGTGCTCTGGGACACATTGGTGGGGGTCCTTTGCCCAGGGAAGTCCGGTTGGCATCAAGGCAGAACCTGGTGGCTGAAAAAGAGTTAATATATAAAGCCATACAAATTATTGATTAATTATGAACCTAAATATTGGAATATTGCAGATGAATATTTTGGGTCTCCATTTTGGAAATAGCTAGTAGGTCTGTTTTAAGTATACTCCAAAGAGCCCATGACATATTAGTTTTTTCCTGAGCCTGATGTCTGATATGCAGGTGGATCCAGGTTATTGTTTGGGGAGATGATGTCATGGCTGGAAAAAGGGCTAGAAAGCTGTATCATGGAAGAGGGTAGCTCCCAAATATGGTAAAAGTGTATAAATATTGTTGACTGTAAACCCCATCAGTTTGATCTGGGGTCCATATTCAGCATAGGAGCCTATGTAACCTCTACATCCCTATAGGTCCAAACTTGCATTCTGTGGTCATCTGTAGGAACATTCTGAGTTGCACCAATTTAGAGACCCATCTTCTTCATGTGGTAGACAGAGTATGTTATCCACCCCCCACTTTGGAGGATGGAACATTCTCTACCATTGTTGATCCACATTGAGGGCAAGGTCTTATGGGGTCCATTATGTTGGTGAGATCATGTATGATATATGAAAGCCTAACAATGGGATTTTCAAAGTCAACCCAATTGCCAAATAATGTGATTATAGCAATAACTATCTATTGCCTTCTTAAACCCTAAGATAGCAGGAACCTCCCCCTTCCACTATTAAACCTAAATTTCCCCCAGTCCGGGAACCCTTAGAGTGGGGCTCACTTTCCAGCATGCTCCTCTTAATTCACAACAACTGATACTGCATCTGCTGATCTCAGCCTATTAATGCAATGAATACCACCTCACCATGCTTCACTTTGGAATGTGTCCAGAGACATCAGAAGTGGAATGTCAACCCTTCAGCATCATTACTCGGGTAAGACCTTTCCTTTCTCATAGGACTCCTTAATTCCATTTAGGGTAGTCCACTTTCTAACAAAGTCCCAAAACTAGATATAGACCAGTTCCCACGAGATAGGGCATGTATCCATAAATTAGGGCAAAGTATATACCTCAAAGCAAAAGTGCACAGTAGTTTGCAGTAAGTCAATAAATGAAGCAAGCAAGTAGAAAGACCTAAAAAGACATCTTAAAGTACCTAATGAAATATTTTCTACTTAGACATAGATACCCTCCTCACCTACTTCCTAATGTACTTCCTTCAGTCACTGCAAAGCTATCCTTATGAAAGTAAGGTCTACAAAAATTGAATAAGAACAAGAGACTGGCATATTTTAATAATGACTCTTTAGTCACTATCAAGCCACCCCATCAGCTGGGGCCCTAGCCAGGGAGTCCTACAATTCCCCCACAAACATGATGAGCCTAGAATAGACCCCTTTCTCCATTATCACTGGTCATCTCCATCAGGAACAACATAATCTCCTCTGTTTTTGAGGAAAAGATTTCTTTTTTTTTTAGATTTATTTTTTATTTATTTAAGAAAGGAGACATTAACAAAACCATAGAATAAGAGGGGTACAATTCCACACAATTCCCATAACCCGATCTCCACATCCCACCTCCTCCCCTGATAGCCATCCCATTTTCTATCTCTCTGGGAGTATGGATCCAGGGCCATTGTGAGTTGCAGAGGGTGGAAGGTCTGGCTTTTGTAATTGCTTCCCCGCTGAACAGGGGCATTGACTGGTTGATCCATACTCCCAGTCTGTCTCTCTTTTTCCCTAGTATGGTGGGGCTCTGAGGAAGTGCCGCTCCAGTACACATTGATGGGATTGTCTGTCCAGGGAAGTCTGATCAGCATGCGGAACCTGATGGCTGAAAAGAGAGTTAACATACAAAGCCAAACAAATTGTTGAACAATCATGGACCTAAAGACTGTAATAGTGCAGATGAAGTGTTGAGGGTATGCCCTGCATGCTCTTTTGCTTTCAGGTATATATTTTTCCCCTAGTTTATGGGCACGGGTGAACCTATGATCTATCTCAGGAGACCTGGACTATATCTAGGTTTGGGGACTTTATTGGGGAGTGGACCACCTGGAATGGAATTAGAGAATACTATGAAAGGAAAGGTCTCACCCGAGTGATGAAGCTGAAGGGTTGTCATTCCATACCTGAAGTCTTTGGTCACAGTCTGAAGTGAAGCATGCTGGGGTGGCACTCGTTGTGTCGATTAGGTTGATGAAAAGATTTCTAAAAAATGCATGGCTATGTTGAAATGTAGAGAGGTGAAGATGGGGGAGGAGGAATAGCAGTCATACAAAAAGACTTTAATGTCAAACACCCAACATTGCAGTTTCAATTCCCAGTAGCACCATAAACCCAAGCTGACCAGTGCTCTGTTATCTCTCTCTCTCTCTCTCTCTCTCTCTCTCTCTCTCTGTGTGTGTCTGTGTGTGTGTTATCTTTTTCACTCTATTTATATCTCTCATTTAAAAGAAGGAAAGAAAGAAAACAATTTCAATAAGTTAGAGAGGAGGGGCTGGGTAGTGGCTTACCTGGTTGAGTGCGCATATTTCCATGTACTAGGACCTGGGTTCAAGCCTTCCAACTTCATCTGCAAGAGGTGGCTTAACTAGCAAAGGGACAATGCTTCAGGTGTCTCTCTTTCTCTTTCCTTCTTAACTCCCTCTCTCTGTTCAATTTATTTGTTCTACCAAATAGAAGGAAGCGAGGTGGGGGTGGGGATGCAGCGAAAAAGTGGCTACCTATACTGGTGGATTCTTCATGCAGGTAAGAAGCAACAATGACCTTGGTGGCGAGATAAAGAGAGGGAGAGAGAGAGAGAGAGAGAGAGGGAGAGGGAGAGGGAGAGGGAGAGGGAGAGGGAGAGAGAGAGAGAGATATTAGAAAAGTTATAAGGAGAAAGAGCAGAGAGGTAAGAAACCCATTGCTATTATAACAGACACAAGTGAAAATAAACAGTCATTAAGCAGGCACAGATATCTTGCACTCACAATGATCAGGAGCTCTCTAATTACTTAGTTTACATGATCCTGAGCTCCTCAGATCCAGATCAATTCTAATTCTAGTAGTTTATTTGGAAAGTTTATTTGGAATGCTGGGATCAAGCTGCTGTGATGCTGAGAACCCTTTGAAAAGCTCCCAAGTAATAAAGAAAGGCCATCAACAAGGGAGGAGATGCAGAATACCATTTATGTCAACAAATCAGGACCATGGCCCTCTGACGCAGCCAGCCAGGAACTAATTAGACATGATTTCAATGCAAAGAATTAATTGCAGGCTCTCTGCACACACGGAACTGTTGACATTCACTTGGATTCCATTTGCTGGAGACTTCAACCAATCACCTTTCATCTGGAGGGACACAAGCCCTATGGCCCAGGCTCACTCATCTGTGGCTGAGTTTAATGAGATCGCCCTGTTGCTGGGAACTGGGCTGTGGAAATCGTTATAATGACTATGAAAACATTCTTCACAAGTCCTTTTAATCTTTGAAATGTTTAATTCCCCAAGTCCAGAGTCCCTCAGTGAAATGAAAAGGCTACAAGAGTGGTCTTACATCTCCTGGATTTGCCTCACGTGCATCTCCCCCCTCCCAGCTCTTTGATATAATTCATTTTGAAAATGAAAAAGCAATAGTGGGGCCAGGTAGTGGCCCACCTAGTACAGTACAAAAGTTACCATATACGAAGACCCAGATTCAAGCAGTGGAGTCCTGCAGCAGGCATCTCTCCTATCATTCTCTCTTTTACCCCCTCATTGTTTTCTGATTCTCTGTCTCTCAAACTTTATCAAATAAGTAAAGTCACTGTGTACACTCTGAACTCAGTGATACCCCTGATGGCAAAAGAAAAAAAGAGAAGAAAGAAGAGAGGAAAGAAGGAAGAGAGAAAGAGGAAAGAAAGAAAAAAATGAAGAGAAAAGAGGGAAGGGAGGAAGGAAGAAAGGAGAGTGGGAAGAAAGGAAGAAGGAAGGAAGGATGGAAGGAAAGAAGGAAGGAGGGGAGGAAGGACGGAAGGAAGGAAAGAGGGGAGGAAGAAGGAAGGAAGTAGGGGAGGAAGAAGGAAGGAAGGAAAGAAGGCAGGAGGGGAGGAAGGAAGGAAGGAAGGAAGGATGGATGGAGGGTAGGAAAGAAGGGGGGGAGGGAGCAAGGAAGGAAGAAAGAAGAAAGCACAGCAACTACCCATACTATGAGATACTTCTTATTTGGAGATCTGAGTTTGATGGGTGGAACAAAGAACCAAAGCAGAACAGAGCCTGTCAAAGTGAAATCTTGCACCTGTAGTGAGACAGAGTGAAAGAGAGACTTTATCCAGGCTTATACTTTTACTGTCTGGAATTCACATGAACAGAATCTATAGTTAACCCTGACGCAATGAGGTAGTTAAAGGCACAGCACCCGCACCTCCTGCATCGTGGAAAAATCCCATGATGTAACTCTTGCCTCTCTAAAACCTTGCCAACTTCAGGTGGGGAAGGAGTTAGCTCATCAGGCAGAGCAGTAGTTCAGTACCTGCGGCTCCAGGTTTGAGACCCCGTGCTACATGTATCAGATTTGTGTTCTGGTTTCTCCCTCTTTCTCATATGAATCTCTCTCTTTGTCATTCCTATGAAATTAATCAAATGAATATTCTGCTACAAAAACTTGACTAATAGTCTGATTTTTCTGAAGATCGGTTTACTTGAGAGGCATTGATGGAGAGAAAGGAGGACAGAAAGAGAAGCAGAGCATTACATGTGATGTGGGGCTCTAACTGAGGCCTCATGCTTGAGTGTCCACTGCTTTGCCCACTGCACTGCCTCCTGGGATGGTGTTGTAATAGTCTATCGTTGACCAGATTACTGATCTAGAACATCAACAGTTCATCAACATATACATTGTATATGTAATAAGCATTGTACCCTTACCATGAAGAAAACAGAGTAAACCATGATGGTATTTATTTAGAAAGTCCATAGAGAGAGAAAATGCATTCATTACAGGGCTCAATGATTTTTCAGTGTCTTTAGCTTATACCATCTATTTTCAAGCAAACGTGTATATCAAGTGAACCAGTGCAATTCGAACCTATGTTGTATGACTAGAATTTTTTGAAGTACATTGAAAATATTATAGTTATTTCTGGACACTCTGTGGACAGAATGTGAGCTGCTTAATAGTCACTTCAGTGACTTACTCATAATCTGCCACTTGGAGCCTAGGTGACTGGATATAACCAAATCTTACATACATTGTCTCTGTTTTCATAATTAATAGTGTCCTCTGCTCACCCATGATAAGAAAGATTATTCTATTTTTTCTTCAAAAGGAGAGTTATGACTGGGTTTTGTTGCCTGCATGACTGTATGACTCTTCTGCTGATGCCAGTGGCATTTTTCCTTTCCTTTCCTTTCCTTTCCTTTCCTTTCCTTTCCTTTCCTTTCCTTTCCTTTCCTTTCCTTTCCTTTCCTTTCCTTTCCTTTCCTTTCCTTTCCTTTCTTTTCCTTCCCCTTCCCCTTCCCCTTCCCCTTCCCCTTCCCCTTCTCCTTCCCTTCCCTCTTGCCTTCCCTTCCCTTCCCCTCCCTTCCCTTCCCCCACCCCTTCCCTTCCCTTCCCCCTTCCCTTCCCTTCCCACTTCCCTTCCCCCACCCCTTCCCTTCCCCCACCCCTTCCCTTCCCCCACCCCTTCCCACCCCTTCCCACCACTTCCCTTCCCTTCCCTTCCCTTCCCTTCCCTTCCCTTCCCTTCCCTTCCCTTCCCTTCCCTTCCCTTCCCTTCCCTTCCCTTCCCTTCCCTTCCCTTCCCTTCCCTTCCCACAGCTTCCCTTCCCTTCCCTTCCCTTCCCTTCCCTTCCCTTCCCTTCCCTTCCCTTCCCTTCCCTTCCCTTCCCTTCCCTTCCCTTCCCTTCCCTTCCCTTCCCTTCCCTTCCCTTCCCTTCACCTTCCCTTTCCTTTGCCTTCCCTTCCCTTTCTTTCTTTTCCTATTTATTTATTTATTTATTTATTTATTTATTTATTTATTTATTTATTTATATTTTACTAGAGCACTGCTCAGCTCTGGCTTATGGTTACATAGGGTCCATAATGAACCATGGAGCTTTGAAATCTCGAGGTATGAGAGTCTTTTTGTATAGCATTATTGAATTTGCCCCACCTCTTTTTAATTTTCTTTATGATAAAGGAGGGGAAGGGAGCAAGCAGCATTGCTCCACTAATTGTGAAACCAGGGGCTTGAACCCAGGTGCTTATACATGCTAACTTTTATGCTTTACCAGGTGTAAAACCACCCAGCCCCCTAAAATATTTATCTTATATTCACCCTACCCAGGTACAGAAAACTTATGTGTTCTAGAAGAACTAGTAGTAAAAGAAATATGATGGTGAATTTGGATAGTTCATCTTATTTGGTTTTCCCTAAATGGTGATTTTTTATTTTATTTTTAAAAAATATTTATTTACTTATTACCTTTTGTTGCCCTTGTTGTTTTATTGTTGTAGTTATTATTGTTATTGATGTCATTATTGTTAGATAGGACAGAGAGAAATGGAGAGAGGAGGAGAAGACAGAGGGGAGGAGAGAAAGAGAGACACCTGCAAACCTTCTTCACCTCTTGTGAAGCAACTCCCCTGCAGGTGGGGAACCAGGGGCTCGAACTGGGATCCTTATGCCAGTCCTTGCACTTTGTGCCACTGGCACTTAACCCACTATGTTACCGCCCAACTCCCTAAATGGAGATTTATGATGTGACTTTAGTGTAAAACCTTGAGTTCTTGGAAATAGTATGGAATCATGAATTTATAAAAAATATTTATTGATTTATTTATGTATGGAATCAGGGTCTTGTGCATTTGTAGTTTCACCACTCTCTTACTTTTATCACTGTAATGAGAGAGAGAGAGAGAGAGAGAGAGAAAGAGAGAGAGAGAAAGAGAGAGAGAGAGAGACAATACCACAGTATCTAACATTTTGTTGTTATAATATTCCCCCATATGCTGCTGGGGCTGGAACCTGAGGCGTGATTTATGGCAAAGATCTACCCTGTAAACTATCTCTCTGACCTATACAACATCTTGAAACACAGGAAAATGCAAATGCCTCCATAATTTTTTTCCATTTATAGCTAAAAATTATGATGTAACTGCTATGTGTCAATGCTTGTAAACATTGACAAAGAAGATCTTGAAAATGCTACATCTTTTCCCATAAATATTGTTAAATGATGGCCAATTCATGGCTACTTTTAAGATTCAGGAAAATTAATATTTAATGCTGCCATAGTCCCCTTTGAAAAATAGTGTTTTATGATTTTTTTTGTAGGGCAGATTCACTAGTTTCTTTTATCTTTTAGACTTAGATAATGTTGAATTTGCATCTGAAATCATCAGTGGCTCCCTACCAAAGGCAAGGGTGCATGTTATGTAAACATGAAACCATAATGAAATTAAGGTGTAGGACTCTGTACATAATTTAGTATTTTTTTTTAGCTGTGGCTTTCAAGAAATTCTGCTATTGTCATGCCTATTTGGAAGGTTAGGGACATACACGTGAACCATAAATTATTTTTTAGATATGAGGTTTTTCAATATAGCTTTTTTTTTTTTTAACAAGATAGAGCATGAAGAGGTAAGCAGAAATCAGATTCAGTCTTTCTGCCAGTACTGGCAAAAACATCACCCCGAGCAGCATAGACATACTTTCTGTGCCAAATAGCAGTCTTCTTTGCCCGTGGTCACAGTTAAGTATATCACAAAGTTCTTTTTTTTTTTTTAATTATTTTTTGTTGTCACTGAGGTCTAACCTTACTAAGTTGATATATTTTTCTTCTCCCTCTCTCCCTCCTTCCCTTCCTTCTTTCCTTTTTTGCTCTCTTTCTTCCTTTCCTTCTTTCCCTCCCTTCCTTCCTTCCTCCCTGCCTCCTCCCCCTTCCTTTTTTCCATTTCTCTCTCAATCTCTCTCTTTCTCTTTCTTTCTTCCTCCCTTTCCTTTTTCCTTTCATTCTGTGTCAGTGAAAGAGGAAGTGGCAGTTTATTACTCTCTAGTCTATGCATTGCTAAGGACTATGGACTAAACCAGGAGTGCACACATTCAAATCCCACACTCTACCCTGGACAAAAGATATACCTGAAATCAAAAGTGTACAATAGTCTGCAGTGAGTCAGTATATGCAGCAAGCAAGTAAAAAGACCTAAAATTATATCATAAAGTTCCTAATGAAATAGTGTCTACCTAGATTTAGATACCCTCCTCACCTACTTCCTATTACAATTCCCTCACTAACTCCAAAGTTAACATTATCAAAGTAAGCACTGCAAAAGCTGAATAAGGGCAAGAGACTGGGATACCTTAATGATGACTTTTTAGTCATCGTCAGTCCACCCCGTCAGCTAGGACCCTAGTCAGGGAGTCCTGAGATTCCTAAACAGACATGATGAGCCTAGATCTCAGATAAATCCCTCTCTCCATTGTTACTGGTCATCTATATCAGGAACAACAAAACAAACCCTTTTGTGGGACCCTATAGGCCCTTGTCCTCAACTTGCATCAACATTGGTAGAGAATGTTCCATCCTCCAAAGGGATAATGGACAGCATACCTGAGGAAGATGGGTCCTGAAATTGGGGCAGCTTGGAACATCCTACTCATGACCACAGAATGTGAGCTCAGATCTACAGGGATACAGAGGTCACATAGGCTCCTAAGCTGAATATGACCCCCAGATCACTTCAAATCAATGGGGCTTACAGTCAACAATATTTATACACCTTTCACATATTTGGGAGCTACTCTCTTCCATGATCCAGCTTTCTGGTCCTTTTTCGAGCCATGACATCATCTCCCCTGACAATAACTTGGATCCACCTGCATATCAAATGTCAGGTTCAGAAAAAACAAAACAAAACAACAACAAAAACAAAACCCCCATAAAACTAGTATAGTCATGGGCCCTTTGGAATATAACTAAAATAGGATTGCTATCTACAAAACAGAGACTCCCTCCCCCAAACTATTTATATTAACTATTCCAGCCATTAGGTTCATGGTTAGTCAAAAATTTGTTTAGCTTTATATGTTAATTCATTTTTTCAGCCACCAGGTTCCAGATGCTGACATGATGCCAACTGGACCTCTCTGGGCAGACAACCCCATCAATGTGTCCTGGAATCCCAATTCCCCAGAGCCCCACCCCACTAGGGAAAGAGAACTGTCAATGCCTATGTTCAGCAGGGAAGCAATTACAGAAGCCAGACCTTCCACCTTCTGCATCCCACAATGACCTTGGGTTCATACTCCCAGAAGGTTAAAGAATAGGAAAGCTATTAGGTGAGGGGATGGGATATGGAGTTCTGGTAGTGGTAATTGTGTGGAGTTATACCTCTCTTATCCTATGGTTTTTGTAAGTGTTTCCATTTTATAAGTAAAAAAAAAAAAAAGAGATGGAGTAACCCTAATGGTTACCCAATGTATCCTGCATATTAAAAAAAAAAAGTTTCTTGGCTGATAGGTAGAAGTTTCTTTAACAGAGGGAAAAAGGGGGGGGGGGAATGACAGAACTTTTTTCTTAAATTATATATATTATACCTGCCAAACCTCTATCATTTATGTATTTTGTGTGTGAGAGACCACAAATGCAATTAAAATACTTTTAAAATTTCTTAGCATGTCCTGCAGAGTTGTTCTAGCACCTCGTTATAGAAAAGTGAAAAATAGAACAGGAATTGTCCATCCATCAAATACCACAGAGCAAAGTACGGTTTTGCGTTTCAATGCTTTGTGTGGAAGGAAAAGCTTTATTTTGTAATATTGAACAATAATGAGAATAGGAATATTTCCAGAAATCATTCTCCTCTTTCTCATAGCTTTCTTTCACTTCTAGATGTGGAAGACAGTGCTAGACTGGAACCCAACCCTGATGTCTTGTCTCTCAAGATACTTTTCACCAAGGAAGAGGATGGTTGTTTCCCTGTTCCTAACTCCTTCAGAAGGAATAGGGCTAATATTTCACTGCCCCTAGAGCCTTCCTAAAGAAAGGCAACACTTTGTGTTCAATTTCAACACATGCTAATCAAACATCAAACAGCTGGGCAAACCTACCTTGTTACCTAGTTTTGTAGTACTCATCTTTTTCCCTCCTCCACCAAGATTATTGCAAGGGCATGGTACCTACAGTAAATCTCCACTGCTCCTGGTGACCATTTTTCTTTTTTTCTTTCAATAGAAGGTGAGAGGCAAAGAAAGACAGAGAAGGAGAGAAACAGAGAGGAGAAATACAGGAAACACTGCTCCACTGCTTGAAGATTTCTCCCTTCAGATAGGGACAGTAACCTGTGCACTTTAGTGGATGTGCTACCACCTGGCCCTATGATTCATCTTCTAAGAAATGATTACATTTACTTTTCTTTGGAAACAAAATACAAAAAAAAAAAAAGCTCACATTTTGTGACATGGATATGACTTGAAATCTAAATGTAAACATAGTTCAGTGGAATCACAGCCATGTCCATTAATTTGCATTTTATTTGGTTGCTTTTGTAATAGCTCAGTGGAGAGAAAGATAATTTATAAACTAAAAAGCCTGAAGCATTTATGATCGAATCCTTTTCCTGAATAAAATAAACTGTCCTCTGCTATAGAATGTGATGCATTCAGCACCTATTAAACTGTTCTTGACTGCTAGTGTTTTTGTTGAAATTGGGACAATTAAAGTTCTATTTCTAATAGTCTCTTGCTCCACTCTTATGATTCTCTTAATTTTATAGTCTTTGAATCATTGTGGCCTACTTAAAATGGCTTAGTTAACATATATGAGCTCAACAGAGATTTAATTATTTTATGTCAGATGTTATTTTATTGTAAATACTCTAAAAAATAAAAAAATGACTCAGAAATCACAGTCATATAATTAGTTGGATTAGAGAAGGTTTTGTAGTTCCTTTCTGTGATAGTGAGTATTCATCTTACTCTTTCTGACTGATAACATTTACCATGACTCCTTCAAGTTCCACCCAAGATAAGGCAAAGATAGAAGATGATATCTAGACAGATTTTAAAGAATATAGATCAGGGCCTGGGTGGTGGTGCACATGGTTGAGTGTACATGTTACAGTGTGCAAGGATTTGGTTTTGAGCCCCTGATCCACACCTGCAGGGGAAAAACTTTGTGATTGGTGAAGCAGTTCTGCAAATGTCTCTCTATTTCTCTCCCTTTGACACATGATGTCTAGCTGTCCAATAAATAAGTAAATATAATTTAAAAAAGAAATACATTAAAAAAGAATACAGATGATATATTGTCCTTTCTGGCTAGTATTTTATTTTTAGGAGGGGGGGAAAGCATGGTATATAGTATGCTTTCAGAATTATTCACAAAATGTACCTAAGTAACATTTCCAAGGTTAGGAGCAAGGCATCAATTCTTATGTGTTTCAGAATGTTGGTGATTGTTTGTGAGGATTTGTGCATGAATATTCTAATCTCCTTGCTTATATTCATTCTTTGTTGCTGGTAGTTAAGGAAGCAAAGGATAGTCATTTATGACCATGATATTTTAGCAATTTAGATTTGAGTCTAAGGGATATCTAAAAAATAACTCAATCGAAACATATGGGATGAAATATTAATTATTGGTGAGACACAAATATTCACAAGGCTACATCCACCTCATCACAGAATTTCACAAAATGATGCACATTACTCTTTCTGCTTTGGTATAGCAGACTGCTATGTTAACTGACTGTTGACAACACTCTAAAAGCTCTGTTTGATTTAGACAAATTAGAAAAACAAGTCTGGGGTGTCAGGCGGTAGCACAACAGATTAAGCGCATGTGGCGCAAAACGCAAGGACCTGCATAAGGATCCCAATTCAAGCCCCCACCTGTAGGGGAATTGCCTCACAGGCGGTGAAGCAGGTCTGCAGGTGTCTATCTTTCTTCCCCCTCTCTGTCTTCCCCTCCTCTCTCCATTTCTCTCTGTCCTATCCAACAACAATGACAACTGTAATAACGACAACAATTAAAAAAAAAAAAGGGCAACAAAAGGTACTAAATAAATAAATAAAAGAAAAATAAGTCTGGTCTGATGTCAACTGGACATTAGTTGCTTTCAGAGTCTAGTCTTCATTTTACACTCTTTGTCCATTTGCTCAGAAGATTCCTTAGACCAGAGACACTATATGTCTAGTTATATTTATTATTACTTATTGCATAGAAAGAAAGAGAAATCAACTGGGAAAAAGGAAAGAGAGAAGGAGAGAGAGAGAGAGAGAGAGAGAGAGAGAGAGACAGGCAGCACTCTTTCACTGCTTGTTAAGCTTTACCCCTGCAGGTGGAGACTAGGGGTTTGAACCTGGGTCTTTGCCCTTTGTAACATGTTCGCTGAAACAAAGGTACTACCACCTGGTCCCACATTCTATATTTTTTATGCTGATTTAGGTCCAGAAAAATGTACAGTAGCAACACTGAACAACATCCCTAGGTCCAGTTTTCTTCATTAGGAAGAGAAGTGAGAGAGGTATAGAGGGGAGTGTGAGAGGAAGTGATAGAAAGGAGAGGGACATCATAGCACCACTTCACACTTTGTGGATCTCCCTGGTATTGTCCATGGTACTCTCATGCTATACTCAAAGTCTAGTGCTAGAAGATATATACTCTATTGGGTATACTGTCTCTTTATATTTTTCTCTCACCTCTCATATTTTGATTAGCTTTAGTTACTTGAATTAGTGTCAATCTTCTATTGTAAAAAAATCTTAATTTCTCTTCTTCAGGACAATGTTATTACTTAGTTGATTTCTTAAAAACTAGCTATCAACTATAAAGGGCAAGATGTAATAGGCTTCCTGAAGGTTAATACATATTTCCATACATATTCAGAAAATTCCATTTTGTATTGTGTGGTACGGTACAAAGAAAGCTTTACTACTGTTTTTTTACATATTTTTGTATTTAATATTTACATATTTTTGTATTTAATATTTACATATTTTTGTATTTAATATTTTAGAATCTGTGATCTAAGAGAAAATACCAATTTTTTTTAGTATTTCTGGGATGCCAACGTATTTATCTGCATGCATCTATGTAAGCTGAAATAACCCAAGAAGTACAGAAAACCATTATGGAAGATGATTTGTTTTTTCTACAAATAACAGCTTGAGTGAGAACATATATTCAGTGAAGGTTGAATGGCTAGTGTTTGGGGTTGCGCGGGAACTCAAATCTTTATTCACATGGACACCTCAGAATTGGGTGCAGGCACAGAGAATTTAGGCCACGTGGAGCTAGAAAAATGGCTGCCTCCTGATGGTTGGGATGCGGAAGAGAAAAGAGAGGGAGAAGAGAGGGGAAAAGAGAAGGGAAGAGAGGAGAAAGTGCAAACAGGAGCAACTTTTATAGGAGAATTCTGGAAGTGGCAAGTTGGGACAGGATTGGCTAGGAAAGGGGGTGGAGAGAGGCAAAAGACAAAGGTGGAAGCATTCTTAGCAACTGTTGCAATGGTTTTAACTGAATTAACAATACCCTGAGGGGATAACGTGGTGAGGATCTGTAAATAATACTTGCATGGAAATATAGTGGTTTGTGGGCCCTGCCAATGTTAAACCACATCTGCACAATTTCCCAACATGGTGGACTTGGATCTGTTTAGTTTTGTTAGAAGAATCTTCTGGAAGACATTGTGGAATTTCATTTGTGGAGTTCTTTCAAATTTTTGATTCTTGTGACTCTGATTGAGATAGTTGCTTTAATCCAGAGTATTGGATTAAAGAAAGATGTTGTAGATGCTAATTGAGTCCCACTTGCCAAAATTACAACTGTGACTCAATTTTATTTATAGTCAGTTTCTTCCCACCCCAATTCCTTTATTGTAGTGCTACCATATTGTTGCATGCAAGTGGTACTGGTTTGAAGGAAAATAAGAGACTTTGTAAAGAAGTCATCAGAACATGTTATAACTAAACATTTGAGTATTCTATAACTGGCTGGCTACATAGCAGATGAGCAAGTAAAATGATAATATAGTTGAGACATAATAGCTTTGTGAAGTTCATATTTGTGCCAAAAAACAATTTATCAGTGCCTCTTCCCAACAAATTACCCGCTCTTCTTTATGGTAGGTATTTTACAAACTGAAAAAGAACAAAAAAAGTTGAAAATGTAAGAAGCATTATTTTTGTTGTTTCTACCTTCTTCCCTTCACATCTGAGTTTAGCCATTCTGCAGACTTATTTGGGAGTTTCTCCATTTCAGATCCCAAGATAGCTGAATGATTTTATACTGATGTTCAGAAAGTGATGCTACTCATTTTTTTAAGCTTTACTTCCAGACAAGTCATTTAATTTTCTTCCCTCCCTCACACCCCATTTTTCTAAATGTTATGATCGCTACTGTTCAAGTGAGTGAGTGGGGTGGCCAGGTGGTGGCACACCTGGTTAAGCGCTCACAGTGCAGTGCACAAGGACCTGGGTTCAAGCTCCTGTCACCCACCTGAAGGGGGAAATCTTCTTGAGTGGTGAAGCAGGGCTGCAGGTGTCTCTCTGTCTCTCTCCACCACCTCTATTGCCCTCTCCCCTCTCAACTTTTCTCTGACTCTATCCAATAATAAATAAATAAAAATATATTTTAAAAAGTGATACCAATATGTCCCAGAACCTCAGCTCTCCAAATCTCTCACACATTAGGGAAAGATAGAAACAGACTGGGGATAAGGATCAACCTGCCAACATCCATGTCCAGCAGAGAAGCAATTACAGAAGCTAAAACTCCCACCTTCTGCACCCCATAAACCATTTTGATCCATACTCCAGTGTGGGAGAAGTGATAACTAGGAAGAAAAGAGGGCTCTGAACTCTTGCTCCATCAGGACCCAGAAAGAAAAAGAGGAACAAGGAAGGGGCATTTGGATGTAGTAATGGGGGTATGTATGGGTGGGATGGGAAGACAGGTCTGGACACTTAAAAAGGGCACTTAAATACAACTGTAGACAGCTAATTCTAAATATGACAGTTAACCATTGCCTGCAACCTTAGAAGAACTTCAGTGGCTTGCAGTGAAGGAATTGGGGATTCAGAAATCTGGTGATAGGATAGGTATGGAATTATACCTCTGTTGATATGTAATTTTGTAAATCAATATTAAATCACTAATGAAATTTAAAAAAGGGAGTGGAAGCTCATTTTATTCTCTTCAAAACACATTTTCAAGTGGACAATATAAGCAATAGGTCATTCAGGACATCCTTTGTGTAATAACAACATAACTCATAAAATACCTTTGTCCAATCCAAAGAGTCAATCCTATGACTATTTGTGTCCTTATTGGGAGTGTTATGCTTGAAGGGAAGTATGTTCTTAATGCAGCATCCACATGGTGAGACAGGATTGTGAGCTGTCTGAAAGCTCTAACACCTACACATTGTATGTCTGAGTCTGAATGTGGAAAATGCTTCTGTGTAACAATGACACTCACATCTGAACTGTTCCAGTGCCAGCTGGGAGATGCAGAAGAGAAG
Source organism: Erinaceus europaeus (assembly GCF_950295315.1). Taxonomy (NCBI): domain Eukaryota; kingdom Metazoa; phylum Chordata; class Mammalia; order Eulipotyphla; family Erinaceidae; genus Erinaceus; species Erinaceus europaeus. The sequence continues at coordinate 20,552,013 of NC_080163.1, read as the reverse complement.
TGAAATATGAACATTTTACTGTCATGTTGCTACCTACAGGGCAGGTTGACACATGAACCCTAAAGATTACTCTGAGAGACATCAGTTATGTGTCTGCCTGAGACCCTGAAGGTGTCTCCATCAAACATACACCCCTAAAGGAAAGGGACAAACAGTAGAGCACCTCGTTAAGGGCCAGAACTCTTTTAATAGCAAGTTTTACAATATATTAAGAATTCCAGGTTGCAAAGGAATTGATTCAGCAGGAGCAGAACAAGCATTGGGATATGTGAATAAACAATTTTAGAAAGTGGTAATTGAATCTTACACATTCTAGATCTTGGCTCAGCATCTAAATAATTCTTTATCAGAAAGTTACTGATTCTCTTTTTTATAAAACCATTTTAATTTATTTTTATTATTTATTTATTGGATAGAGACTGTCAGAAATTGAGAGGGAAGGTGGATATAAACAGGGAGAGAGGGAGATAGGACCTAGTTTTTAGCTCGAGGTCCCCACCTACAACACTACTTCACTACTCACACAGTTTTCCCCCAGCAAGTGGGGCCTGGGGGCTTGATCCCAGGTCCTTGTGATTATAACATGTGTACTCAACCATATTCACCACGTCTGGGGCTCATGCGGGGTGACTCTCAGCCAGGAAGGTAAACTACTGGTTCTCTCTCGCCATCTCAAGGACTCAGTGATATAGAAAAGAGACACCAGGGAGAATTGGAACACTCTCATTTATTGGAGGGTGGGCTTAGGTTTAAATAGGGATTCAGACAAAGTACATTTTTCAAATTCATCAGAAATTACAGGTTTCTTAAAGGTCAGCTTGCCCCTATGGTAGGGGGCTAGTATGACAAGAATTGATGCGATACATAAAGGTCAAGACAATTATTCTCCATGATGCAAACAGGTTGATTATCTAAAAGCATTTCAGAGAAGCATAGAGATTAAACCAGCAGGGTGAGATAGAGTGAAGATAAACAAGAATGAGGTAAATCATAAATAATATCAAAGGCTATAAGGAAATAGAGTTTTTAGGGATTCACTGACTGGATGTCAGGGAGGTGTTTGATGGAGTATGTTTTCATTAGTGATCAAAAGTGAGGTGGTTATGTGAACTCTGGGTGACTATGTGCACTTTGAATGAACCTTAAATCAGGCAGCCATGTGGCCTGCAGTTAGTGGGGGAGAAACTGTGAGATCTCTGTGGGCTTGAGTGTCTGATAAGGGGAAACTGAGTCTGAGATACTGTTTTCCCCTTTGCTCATCTCTGTGAGAGACAATAACAAGGGGGTGTCTTTCCCAGACCTCCATCCAGGGGTGAGAGAGTTTTCCCTAAGCTCTACCAAGCTTACACATAGTCCCACACACCACCACCTAGCCCCTATATAATAATTTCTAATATTAGTCATTTTTGATAAGCAAGACTGAAGAGTTAGGTTGAGGTCATGTGTATGACTCTTGAATGAGTTACAGCACCAGCATTTGCCACCAAAGAAAAGCAAGGGCTTTGTGATGATCAGGGCAGAGAAGTAAGCTGTTGTAAAACACAACTCAAATGTAGACTCAAAATAAGACTTGTTTGGAGAAATTAGGTGGAATTGTATCCCTTTTATACTATGGTCTTATCAATATTTTAAATTAACTAATTAATTGATTGATTAATTTTAAAAAGGAGACATTAACAAAACCATAAAATAGGAGGGGTACAACTCCACACAATTCCCACCACCAGATATCTATATCCCATCACCTCCCCTGATAGATTTCCCATTCTCTATCCCTGTGGGAGTATGGACCCAAGGTCATTGTGGGTTGCAGAAGGTGGAAGGTCTGGCTTCTGTAATTGCTTCCCCACTGAACATGGGTGTTGACAGGTCGATCCATACTCCCAGCCTACATCTCTCTTACCCTAGTAGGGTGGGGCTCTGGGGAAGCGAAGCTCCAGGACACATTGGTGGGATCGTCTGTCCAGGGAATTCTGGTTGGCATCAAGCTGGCATCTGGAACCTGGTGGCTAAAAAGAGAGTTAACATACAAAGCTAAACAAATTGTTGAACCACGGTGGACCTGAAGGCTAGAATAGTGCAGATTAAGTGTTGGGGGTTACTCACTGAAGACTATTGTGTGCTTCTGCTTTCAGGTATATATTTTGCCCTAGTTTATGGATACATGTGAACATATGCTCTTTCTCATGGGACCTGCTCTATATCTAGGTTTTGGGACTTTGTTAGGAATTGAACCACCTGGAATGGAATTAGAGAATACTATGAAGGGACATGTCTCACCCGAGTAATGAAGCTGAATGGTCATTCCACACCTGAAATCTCTGGACACACTCTGATGTCAAGCATGCTGAGGTGGCACTTGTTGTGTTGATTAGGTTGAGATCAGCAGATGCAATATTATTTGATATGAATTTAGAGAAGCATACAGGAAAGTGCGCCCTACCCTAAGGTTCCAGGACTAGGGAAAATATAGGATCTATAGTGGAAATGTGAGGTATCTGGTGTCTTAGGGTTCAAGAAGACAAGGGATAGTTATTGTTATCATCACATTATTTGGTAATTGGGTTAACACTGAAAGGTCCCTTTGTTAGGGTGCGCTGTATAATACCCAGCATCTTGTATATAGCTGTGCCACCAGTTGCTTCTGTTCTAACTGGTCTAGGCTTTTGAGGGAGTCAACATTTCAAAGACTCAGCCTATGTATTAAAAAGACTCCATCTGTGTTTTAAAAACTTTGAGACATACAATCAATTTTCCCCCTCTCATATTAAATAAAGTAGTTTATATAACTACAATTTAATAGGAGTGTACATAAACACCATTCCCACCACCAAAAGACTGTGTCTCATCCCACCCACCCCAGCCCCCCTGCTGCTCCGGGAAGCCGAATGTCCACACTCTCCCTCACCAGAGGGTTTTTACTTTGGTGCCCTACTCTCAATTTAGTCAGATCCTGCTTTTAGTTTCCCTTTCTGTTCTTCTTTCTCAACTTCTGTTGATGAGTGGGATCATCCCATACTCATCTTTATCTTTCTGACTTAGTTGACTTAACATAATTCCTTCTAGCTCCGTCCAAGGTGGGTCAGATAAGGTGGGTTCATTGTTCTTAATAGCTGCATAGTATTCCATTGTGTATATATACAACAGCTTTCTCAGCCACTCATCTGTTGTTGGGCACCTGGGTTGCTTCCAGGTTTTAGCTATTATGAATTGTACTGCTATGAACATAAGAGTACACACCTCTTTTCAGTTGGGTCTTCTGGAGTCCTTGGGGTATATCCCCAGGAGAGGAATTACTGGGTCATATGGTAGGTCCATGTCTAGCCTTGTGAGAGTTCTCCAGACTGCTCTCCACAGAGGCTGTACCAATTTACATTCCCACCAGCAGTGCATAAGGGTTCCTCTGTCCCCACAGCCTCTCCAGCATTTGTTACTGCTGTCCTTTTTGATGTATGCCATTCTCACAGGAGTGAGATGGTATCTTAGTGTTGTCTTTATTTGCATTTCTCTGACAATCAGCAACCCAAAGAACTTTTTCATGTTTGTTAGACTTTTGGATCTCCTCTAAAGTGAATGTCTTGTTCATTTCCTCTGCCCATTTTTGGATGTGGTCATTTGCTATTTTGGTGCTAAGTTTGCTGAGCTCTTTGTATATTTTGGTGATTAGTCTCTTGTCTGATGTATGACATGTGAAGATCTTCTCCCATTCTGTGAAGGGCCTCTTTGTTTTTTGTGATAGTTTCTTTGGCTGTACAGAAGCTTTTCAATTTGATGTAGTCCTGTTGGTATGTTTCATATTGGTATTCTCCCCTTCCCCCCCGACCTCTGAAGGAATTGGTTTGGCCCTTGCTAGTTTTGCACCCCACTTTCTCCCCACCCCCTATGCTAAGGACGTCCAGAGTTCCAGGAACAGCCACTGAGGGAGAATGATGGGAAGCACATGGTGTGGTGATTTGCCCTTTCGTGAATAAAGATTAAACTGCAGCTTCTCAGCCCACCATGTGTCCCAGAGTCTCTGTCTACCGCCATGACACTATCCCGGCCTGCTGGAGCCCCTGAACTTAACAACAAATGGCGCCCACGTGGGGCTGACCTGCGCATCTCTCAGATAAGTGAAGACAATTTGGCTACCTATGCACTATGGCCTTCTCTTATGCTTGTGAAGAGATCTCCAAAGGCCTCTGCCTTTTCTTCACGAGACTGTTTCGCTGTTTCTGGAACATTTATCTCTGGACCACTCTGTGGTTTCTGCCCAACACCAACCCGCAGGAGCCCAACGCCAGCCCACATGAGCCGGCTTTCTGCCACGCAGGGCATTGGGCGCGGGCTCCCTCCACGCTCCTCGGCTGCTGGGAGCAGGGCAGCAGACATGGCAGGGCCATGGGGCAGGGCCGCGGCAGCCTATGCTGGCGCCACCCTGGGGCACCTTGGACCGCGCCTTCTGCACGGCTGGCCCTCCCGCCCTCATGCTATGAAGTCTGGACAGATCCCAGACCACCCAGAGACCACGGGCTCCCTGCCGAAACTGGGCCCCCTGGCCGAGATCTCCAGCTTGGGTCTGAAGGCAGACAAGCTAGAACACACAGAGATTCATCCAGAGATCGTAACCTACAATTCCTAGAAGTGGACCTGCATGGGAAGCCACCTCCAGATGACCCCCCAACAAAAACTAAAAGAGTACAGATCAAAATTCATGTTTAAAATGACATGTCTTCACAATAAAGGTTTCTCTCCTTGTGTATTAAAGACTATGTTTATGTGTGTGTTTTAACTAAGTTGGTAAAAAAAAAAAAAACCTAGGGTGTATCTCCATCTTGAATGGGTGTAACAAAAGGTGAAACAGATGTTGTTGATAGGTAAAAAAAAAAAAAAAAAACCTAGGGTGTATCTCCATCTTGAATGGGTGTAACAAAAGGTGAAACAGATGTTGATATGTAAAAGTCTCAAATTCCTTCTCAATTAGAAATGTTAGGTTGCTATGGTTATGCTAATAATTCTCATGCCTGAGGCCTTTTTCTTTCTATGGTTCATGTTTGCCTTTCCACATTTTATTGTTTGAACTTTAAATAGCCTTGAAATCGTGCTGGAAGAGACTTCCAATTGTGATAGAGTTATCAGTTGTGGTAAAGTTCTAACCTGCTACAAGTTTTGTTTCATAAGTAAGTGAATTGCAGCTGTCAAGTTCTCTACAGAAAAGCAGAATTCCGATGGCTGACATTCCCCATTGAGACAGACATACAACAATTCACCCCTTGGCAATTCTTTGGTGGACTTCTGCTTTGGACTTCTATCGGACTCACTGGTACAACTCTTGGACACTTTGCACAAAACTAGCGGCTTCCCCTTATGCTGCTGGGTTTCTCAAAGACTGACTGCAGCCATGCCTTGGAACTCTAGGCCTCACCCTCCCCCCATACTAGAAAATGCCCGTAGAGGCAAGTACGCCCCCCAGAGGCAGGAAATGTTTTTTTTAAGCTGATAAAGTTTTGCCCACAGAGGCAAAAAAAATGGCCCCCTCAGGCCTTCCCTTGGCAGCACACTGGTTCTTGTTACTCACTTACATGTTGATTTGCCCATTCATGAATAAAGACTAAACTGCAGCTTCTCAGCCCACCGTGTGTCCCCGAGTCTCTGTCTCTGTCTACCGCTGTGACGCTAGCCCAGCCTGCTGGAGTCCCCGAACTTAGCAACATAGTCCCATTGGTTTGTTTATGCTTTAGTCTTCCTTGCAACTGTGTTTGTTTCATCAAAGATGCCCTTGAGGTTAGGTGGGAAAGTGTTCCACCAATATTTTCCTCTAAGTATTTGATAGTTTCTGGTCTAACATCCAACTCCTTAATCCATTTGGAGTTGCTTTTTGTTTATGGTGAGATAAGATGGTCCAATTTCATTCTTCTGCATGTTTCAACTCAATTTTTCCAGCACCATTTATTGAAGAGAACCTCCTTATTCCATTTAATACTTTGGGCCCCTTTATCAAAGATTAAATGCCCATAGGTGTGGGGGTTTAGATCTGGGCTTTCAATTCTGTTCCACTGTTCTGTGTGCCTATTTTTGTTCCAGTACCAAGTTGTTTTTATGATGATGGCCTTATAATATAGTTTGAGATCTGGGAGTGTGATGCCTCCATTTCTGTTCCTTTTCCTCAAGATATTTTTTGGAAATTCTAGGTGTTTTCTTGCTCCAGGTAAATGTTTGTAGTGCTTGTTCTATTCACTAAAAGAAGCTTGGTGGACTTTGATGGGTATTGCATTATATTTGTATATGGCTCTGGGAAGAATATTCATTTTGATGATATTTATTCTTCCGATCCATGAGCATGGGATGTCTTTTCATTTCTTGGTATCAGTGTCTATTTCCTTGAATAGTGACTCATAGTTTTCAGTATACAAGTCTTTCACTTCTTTGGAAAGCTTTACTCTTAGGTGTTTTATTAATTTTCTGCAACAGTGAATGGGAGTTATTTCTGAATTTCTTCTTCGTTTTAGTGTTTGCATAGAGAAATGCCACTGATTTCTGTACATTGATTTTTTAGCCTGACACCTTGCTATATTGCCTAATAACTTCCAGTAGTTTTCTGCTGAGTTCTTTAGGTTTTTCTATGTATGCTATAATATCATTTGCATGTAGTGAGAGCTTGACTTCTTCCCTTCCAATCTATTCCTTTGATTTCTTTCTCTTGCCTGATTGCTATGGCAAGATCTTCCATTTCTATATTGAAGAGTAATGGTGATAGTGGACAGCCCTGTCTAGTGCCCACTCTGAGGGGGAATGCTTTCAACTTCTGTCCATTGAGTATGATGTTGGCTGTAGCTTTGCTGTATATAGACTCCACTATCTTAAGGAATTTATTGTATATTCCCATTTTTGTAGGGTTTTGAGCATGAATGTGTGTTTGATTTTGTCAAAGGCTTTCTCTGCATCTATTGAGATAATCTTGTGGTTTTTGGCTTTGCTATTATTGATGTGGTGAATGACATTGATTGACTTACAGATGTTGAACCAACCTTGCATTACTGGGATAAATCCCACTTGGTTGTGATGAACAGTCTTTTTGATATGCTTCTGTATCTGGTTGGCCAAGATCTTGTTTAACATTTTGGCATCTATATTCATCAGAGATATTGGTCTGTAGTTTTCCCTCTTTGTTGTGTCTCTATCTTCTTTTGATATTAGGGTGATGTTGGTTTCAAAGAAGAAGGAAGGGAGTGTTCCTGTTTCTTCGATCTTATGGAAAAGCTTTATAAGTATGGGTATTAACTTTTTCCTGAAGGTTTTGCAGAATTTGTTTGTGAAGCCATCTGGTCCAAGAATTTTGTTGTTGGGGAGATTGTTAATAACTGTTTTGATTTCTTTGTCTGTGATTGGTGTATTTAGGTTTTGTAGTTCTTCTTGGTTCAGTTTTGGAAAGGCATATGTTTCTAGGAATTCTTCTATTTCTTCCGGATTTTCTAGCTTGGTGGCATATATTTCTTCATAGAAGTTTCACATGATTTTCTGTATTTCTGTGGTGTCAGTTGTGATATCTCCTCTATCATTTATAGTTCTATTAATTTGACTCCCCCTTCCCCATTTTAGTGAGTCTGGCTAGGGGTTTGTCAATCTTCTTTAATTTTTCAAAGAACCAACATTTAGCTTCATTGATCTTTTGTATGGTTTTCTTATTTTCATCATTGTTTATTTCTGATCTAATTTTAGTGATTTCCTTCCTTCTTGTTGCTTTAGGTTTCCTTTGTTCCTCTTCCTCTTAGTCCTTAAGGTGTGCATTAAGGTAGTTTATTTGAACATTTTCTTGTTGTTTAATATGTGATTGTATGGCTATGAGTTTCCTTCTCAATGCTGCTTTAGCTGTGTCCCAAATATTTTGATATGTTGTGTCTTCATTTTCATTAGTTTCCAGGAACATTTGAATTTCTTACTTGAGTGTCTCTCTGACCCAGTGATTATTAAGGAGCATGTTGTTTAGTTTCCATATTATGTGTCTTTTAGTAATTTTCTATTTGTTGTTAAATGTTAGCTTTACTCCACTATGGTCTGAGAATATACACGGGATAATTTCAATGCTCTTGAATTTGTTTATGCTGTCTTTGTTTCCTAATATGTGGTCTACCCTTGAGTATGTGTTGTGTGGATTTGAAAAGAATGTGTATTCTAGTTTAATGGGGTGAATAACTCTGAAAATATCCAGGAGTCTAGTCTGTCCAGCTCTTCATTTAATTATCTTGTTTCTTTGTTGATTCTCTGTTTTGTAGATTTGTATAAGTGCTAAAGTGGGGTGTTAAAGTCTCCCATTATTATTGTATTACTACTGATGTATATTTATAGTTCGTTCAGTAGGTGTTTGATGTATTTATATGGTCCCTCGTTGGGTGCATAGATGTCAATAATTGTTAAGTCTTTTTGGCTGATTGATCCCCTATTCATTATGTAATGACCTTGCCTATCTTTTATTACTTTATTTAATTTAAAATCTATTGTGTCAGAGATGAGAATGGCTGTTCCTGCCTTTTTTTGTGGACCATTAGCCTCTATGAAAATTTTTTGTCATTTCACTTTAAGTCTGTGTTTATCTTGTTTTGTCTCATGGAATTCTTGCAAGCAGCATATGGTTGCATTATGTTTTCTGATCCATCCTCCCACTCTGTGCCTTTTGATGAGTGAGTTTAAGCCATTGACATTTATTGATATTATGGACTTAATATATTGTAGTGCCATTATTCAACAATTTTTTATTTGCTCTGATATATTGCAAATATTTTAGTGATTGTGTTGTTTATAAGAGATCTTTTAGATCCTCTTTCAGGGCAGACTGGCTGATGATTGCCTCCTTTAACTGTTTCTGTCTAAGAAGAAGGTTTTGATCCCTCCATCTAATTTGAGTGAAAGTCTAGCAAGATATATTATCCTTGGTTGAAACCCTTTTTCATTCAGGGCTCAATAGATATCTTGCCATTCTCTTCTGGCTTTTAGAGTTTGAGTGGAGAAGTCTGCTGATAGTCTTATAGGTTTTCCCCTGTATGACTTTTTATTTTTCTCTTGCAACTGTTAGGATCCTTTCTTTTTCCTTACTCAAATTCATTGTAACTATGATGTGTCTTGATGTCTTCAGGTCTGGGTTGATTATTTTTGGAACTCTCTGGGCCTCCTGAATCTTAATGTCCTTTCTGTTGTTCAGGTCTGAGAAGTTTTCTTCTATAATTTCATCTAGAATGTTTACTTCCCCTTCCTCTCTTTCTTCATCTGACAGGCCAATTATAGGAATGTTACTTCTTTTGAGATCATCCCATATGTCTCTGTTGTTGTTTTTAATGTCTCTCAATCTCTATTTAAGCTCCTTTACCTCTTTCTTAGTTTTCTCTACCTCATCCTCTGTTTGGCTAATTCTGTTTTCTGCTTCTGTTAATCTGCTTTCCTTTCCCTCAGCTTCTTTCTTCAGTGCAACTATTTGTGCTTTCAGTTCTCTAATTACCTCAAGGTAGCTAGCATTTTCCTTGAGGGTCTCATCTGTTGTTTCCCTAATTCTGCTAGCCCTTTCCTTCATAGTTATCTTCATTTCTGTGATTATTAAGTCTATTATTGCTTGTATATTTTTCTTATCTATGGTTACTTCTGACTGATTTGTAGTTTCTTCTGGGCTCTTGTCTTCATTCACTGTAGTAGCAATTTTATTTGCTCTTGGTTTAACCATTTTTTTATTGATGTGTTTTTATTTTTATGTTCTTTTGTTGTCAGTTGTTGTGTATCAATTTTTTATTATATAAATATATTTTAAAGTAAGAAAAATCCACTCTTTCAAAAAAAATTAAAACAAAGTGAAAACAATTGTTATCTTTAGTCTTCTTTCATTTCTCAGCAATGGGTTAGTTTGTTATCCTGATGTGGAAACATATTAGGAAGACCCATTTGGAGTAAATTCACCCATTTGGGTGAAATTTGGTGTCAAATCTATACTAGAAGAGAAGTTGGGTAAGTGGAAAAATTTGGATTTTAATATTGCACATTTTACTGCAATCAGTAACTAAACAGATACTTGAATTGTTTTGACAATGGTGATAACAAGATGAATTTGGATAGGATCAAATTATTCCTTCTATTCTATGGTATGAAATTTAGATTTTGTTAGAAGAGTAAAATGATTCTATTAGACATATTCTCCAAGAAAAAAAAAAAAGAATCTCACCTTACTCAACAGAACAAACAGACTCATTGTGAAGCAAACCAGGTGCCCAACTGATGAATGGCTGTGAAAGCTGTGGTATATTAATACAGTGTAATGCTACACAGCTATTAAGTACAATGAACCCACCTTCTGTGACTTTCTTGGATGGAGCTAGAAGGAATTATGTTAAGTCAGCCAAGTCTGAAAGACAAAGATGAGTATGGGATCATCCCACTCATAAACAGAGTTGAAAAAGAAAGATTGAGGGAGTCGGGCATAGCACAGCGGGTTAAGCGCACGTGGCATGAAGCACAAGGACCGGCTTAAGGATCCTGGTTCGAGCCCCCGGCTCCCCACCTGCAAGGGAGTCGCTTCACAGGCGGTGAAGCAGGTCTGCAGGTGTCTGTCTTTCTCTCCCCCTCTCTGTCTTCCCCTCCTCTCTCCATTTCTCTCTGTCCTATCCAACAACAGTGACAGCAGTAACAACAACAACGATAAACAACAAGGGCAGCAAAAGGGCAAACAAATAAATATTTAAAAAAATAGAAAAAAGAAAAAAAAAGAAAAAGAAAGATTGAAAAACTATCATACAAGCTAATGGACAACAACAAAAAGCAGGAACAGCCTTCTCATATCAACACAATAGACTTAAAAATAAATAAAGTAATAAAAGATAGGCATGGATATCACACAATTCTCACAGGATCAGTTAACCAAGAGGACTTAATAATTATTAACATTTATTATAATTTTAATAATTATTAAGAATAATTATAATTATTTGACATTCTCAAAGACTGACCATATGTTAGGGCACAAAGACAGTGTCATCAAATTCAAGAGCATTGACATCATCTCAAGCATCTTCTTAGAGTAGAGTGGAATTAATCTAGCAAAGTGGAATTAACTTAACAAAAACCAGGAAATTAGTAAAAGTCCCAAAGCATGAAAACTCAACAGTACACTATTTAACAACTGCTCAGTCAAAGAGAAAATTAAGAGAAGAAATTAAAATGTTTCAAGAACCCTTTTTCTTTTGTTATGAGCCAGCATCTACTCTCCAGTTACTTTGGCATTCAAATAAGAAAAGAGAAAGGGGATACTAGGATGTGGGTATTAAGCCAGCCCCCTTGCTCCATCTTGCATTGCTGATACTATGGCCTATTTACATAATCATTAATTTGCCTGAAAGTTCCCAACCCACTGATCTCTCTTCTTTCTATCTTGAAACCCGCCCTGCCTGCAGGGTAACATTAATCCCACTGACTAAAACCAGCACAACAGTGGCTAAGGAAGCTTCCACTTTCCCAACATGCCTTTTTCCTTTCTCCATCCCCTTTCCTAGGCATTTTCGTTTTCGACTTGCCACTTCTGGTTTTATCCTATAAAAGCCACTTTGTATTGTTAAATGGGAAACTGGGGAATGTTATGCATGTACAAACTATTGTATTTACTGTTGAATGTAAAGCATTAATTCCCCAATAAAGAAATTTTTTAAAAAAGCCACTTCTGTTTCTGGTTTCTCTCTCTTCCATGTCCTAACCTAGAGGAGGGCAGGCATGCAGACCAAGACACACTGATGCTGGCCATTGCAGTTTTGGTTCCACGTGGCTTAACCTGGTGCACTCACTCCCGACCCCTGGGCTCCTGCATGAATGAAGTTTCGTATTGCTACCGCCACTAGCTTGGTTCCTGGATCATTACTGTCTTCCGCCTGCAATGCTAGCCTGGCACCAGACCACAGTTCATTTATTTTCCCTGGACTTGAACCCAGACTAAGCTCATTGCAAGGTAGACATTCTACCTGGTGAGCTATTCCTACAACTGTATCTCCATTATTTTTAGGTGGCATTGGAAATGAACCCAGGACTTTGCACATGTGTAACACCACTTAGTGGTCTCTTCCTGATATTTAAGCTATTATTTTTGAGGTGAGGAAGAGATATACAGACACAGAAAAGAGCAGACATCACAACACTTTTCTACACTCCATGGAGTTTCAATGGAAATATTCATGAGTTTCATCATATGTAATGTTAGTGATTTAACTCAAGACCTTATACTCAATAGGTCAAACACTTTACTGCTTGAACTATTTCCTGGCCTCTGTTTATGCTAAAAAAAAAAAAAAACTTTGAAACATTTATAGTTAGAGATGACTAGAAAATCCAGGAGTATGCAAAGAAAAACATACCTCAAGAAATAATGACTTGGGATACTGTTCACCAACAGAGTACAGTAATTTCATTTCGAACATCAAAGAGGCTTCTGGTTCAATCCCTGGCACTGCTGTAAGCTAAAGTTGAGTGGTGCTCTGGCTCCTTTTTTTTTTTTCTCTTTGTCTCAGTCTCTCGTAAAAATAAATAAATTTTTAACAAAAGTAAACAATGAGGGGCCAGAGAATTTAGCCAGGGGTAGAATACACACCTTGTGATGCATACAGCTCAGGTTCAAACCCCAGAACCACATGAAAGTGCCACAATATCAGGGGAAGCTTAGTATTCTGGTGTCTCTCCTTATCTCTCTGTGTCTTAATCTGAATAAAACAAAAAGTCCAGAAGCAGGGCAATAATTCAGGTGTTAGATGCTGTGCAAAAACAGGAAACACCATATCTTTAGTCAATAAGATGGTATAATTGTATCAATAACCAAATATAACCACATAAAATAAATAAAACTGAGATTTTTTAATATTAAAAGATGATATGAATTGGAAGAATTGGATGGTCAAGATAAAGATTGCTCCCATAGGCAAGAGAAAAAGATGAAGAGATAGAAAATAGGAGATAAAAGTGGCTGGACTATGGTTTATCCTATTGAGTATACAACTTAGTGGGCACAAAGACCTGGGTTCAAGACCCTGGACCCTACCTGCAGGGAAGAAATTTCACAATGGGTGAAACAGTGCTGTAGTTGTCTCTCTTCACTTTCTTAGTCTCTCTCCCTCTTCCCCTCTCAATTTCTCTCTGTCTCTATCCAAAAACAATTTCAAAAAATATATATATAATGACCACCAGGAGCAGAGAGTTCATGCTGAGAGTTCCAAACCCCAGCAGCAATGCTGGTGATAATAAAATAAAATACAAAATATAAGAAAATAAAATAGGAGATAAAATACATAAAAATTGAAAAGATGCTACAATTTGTGCCCCCTCCAACTGATAGGAAATCCACAGTCAGTATGTAGAAGAATAGAAGTTACCAAGGGACTAAATTTCTTAAAACTAATGTCATAAAGCATCAGACTTACAGGATTCACTATGTGTCTAGAACAATAGGCAAAATGAATATTATATATATATATATATATATATATATATAGAGAGAGAGAGAGAGAGAGAGAGAAAATACCAAATAATTAAAAGCAATAATTTATTTTAAAATATTTTTATTTTATTTATTATTGGATAAAGACAGAGAGAAAAATTGAGAAGGGAGGAGGAGATAGAGAGGGATGGACAGAAAGACACCTGCAGCCCTGCTTCACCACTCATGAAGTAACATCAATAATTTCTTAGGAATATTCTATGGTTATGAACTTCAGACCATAGAATGAAACCGGTAGTGTTATTTGACTTTTTGTAGTCAGGTTCATGTATAACTGTTAAAATGATATACAATTTTTTTCTAATTATTTATCTTCCTCTTTTGGTATTAGCGTACTGTGGTAGTCCACAAGGTTAAATAGTGGATAAAGCCTTGGACTCTCAATCATGAGATCCAGAACTTGATCCACAGCATCACATGTGCCAGAGTGATGTTCTGACTCACTTCTCTCTCATGCATAAATATTAATATTAAAAATTTATTATAAACAGAATGGACTGTGGCTGAGAGAGGTGTGATGGTAAGACATCCTATTTATCCATCAGGAGGATGATCATGGCTTTAACCCTATGAACCACATGGTATTGTCCCAGTGGATAGTGGAAAGTTTTCTGGCCTTGATCTTATCTGATTACCAGACTGTGAGAATGGATGATGGCAGCGTGGGACAGAGCAGAATCAGAGACTGTGAGAAGAGCACCTGCTTACAATCACTCTTGAAGGCTGAGCCAAGGGAACTAGCAGATGAAGGAAGTGGGTGTAGGAAAGATAACAAATTACTAAGATTTTTGTTTATGAGCTAGATGAATCATAGTGGTGCAAGGAAGGAGAAGAGCACATGGGAAGAGGAACTTGTCTTAGAAAAAATGAAAGATTTTGTTTTGAACACCATATTTTCTTGGTGTTGACCACTAAAGCATCCAAGTACACATTTTTCTCTTCCCTATGAAATCAAAATTGTCCATGGGATGAGTCAGCCATTTTCTTTTTTTTTTTTTTAATATTTAGTTAAGTTTAAAGGACCCAGAGAATTCTGGAGATAAATAGGAGTAAGAGAGGGTGAGAGATACCTGCAGCCCTGCTTTACCTCTCATAACGCCCCCTCACACACACAGGCACCATAGTTGAGGACTGGAGGCTTAAGCCCAGATCCTTGCACATGGTGACATGTGCACTCAACCTGGTGCACCACTTCTCAGCCCAAGACTCAGTCATTTTCATCTCTATTTATAGTATTTACAGCCAGAGAAGGAACCACATTAGATATTAAATTACTTGTTCTCTGTAACTTGATAGTGACAATGGATCCTTGTTGTTTTGGTATCTGCACCACCACCCCTCCTAGTAAAACACATAATAATTCTTGTCACCTAAGCTCCCTGAAGGGATATTGTGAGTAACAAGGTGATATCTATAAAGCATATTGAGCTTGGAGAGGCTGTTTTATAAATTATGAAGTATTAAAGTGTTGACAAGCCATGAGGTGCTGGCTACAAAGATTGTGTGCCTGTCTAATCAAAGGAGAAAATGTCAACTATTGGGTACAAAGGTGGGTCTGTCTAAAAGTTGGAAAGTTGTCTCTTTTGTTCTCTGTCTTGTTCTTTCCCCCTCTGGCTAGCTTTCTCTGGAGAAGCTCTCTGAAATAAAATAATCCCGAGGTGTCTGCTGAGAGGTGGGAGGGAGGGACTTAATTTATGAAGCGGTTGGATTGAAGACAGTATAACACATTAGAATTACCAAGGGTTCAGAGTTTAAAAAAAAATGGAAAAAGAAAGGAATGTATAAAAATTTTATGAGGACTGCCATTTGCTGCCTTTTTCTGTTTGGTTCTGCTTCACTTTCTTTTCTAATTCCATCTGCTGTAGCCTCTCTGGGCTGCTGTGTTTCTGTTTTCTCTTTGGTGCATGTGTTTCACTCAATCTAGCAGCACACAAGCAGACATTCATTGCTCTAGTCAATATGTTTAAATGCTTCTGGTCTTTCATATTCTCTTAATATTCCTACTTTAATTGGAAAATCTAAGCACATTGCACAAGTCCAGGTTACATGCGCCTAGAATTTGATGTTGAGAAAGCACTAGATAAACTCTACTGTTCTAACTGACCTAATCTACTTAGATGCTTCTTGTTATTCATTTGCTAGTGAAAAACTAAAAATGAGTGTTGTGTAAAATTTTATAAATGTGAAAGAAAATATAAGTGTTTTCAACTTAGAAAAGAAAAGACTTTCCTGATCTGCTCTTACTCCTCTTGGCTGGTCAATGTCAGTTTTCTAACCACAAACTTCTCATTTATATACAATAACATAGCATTTTGGGGGGGCTGTTCAGTGGTGCATTTGATGAACTCACATATTAGCATGCTTAAGGCCAGGGTTTAGCCCACCTACCTGCCTTGCTCCCCACCCGAAGGCTGGAAGTTTCATGAGTGGTTAAGCAGTGCTGCAGGTGTCTCTCTTTTTCTCCCTCTCTAACCCCTTCTCCTCTCTCTATCTCTGTCCTATAAAATAAAAAAGAACGGAAAAACCATGGCCACTGGGAGTGGTGCATTTGCGACATAGGAACCAAGCCCTAGATATAACCCTGGTGGCCAAAGTAACTAATAATAAATGAATGAATGATCATCTATTAATAAATATATGAATATTAGAACATATAAGGACTGTTACGTTAAATGCAATGCTTTCTGCTGTTTATATTGTTTTGTTACTCTTTGTCTTAAACATATTTTCCACTGAAATATGCATTTCATATTTGTCTCAGACTTAAGAATCTATGCGGACTCTCTCTCTCTCTTTCTGTCTCTCTCTGTGTGATTTAAGAATGGAAGAGTCTGATATATTTGTGCATAAGGGATGAAATGGATCAAAACAGAAGCAAGCCAATATTTAACATTTTAATTCTTGCCTTCCTTTGAGGAAAATGTGAAGTAAAACTTTATGTTAAAGATATAGGTAACATTATATTTTAAGATAATAACATATTTCAAAATAGCCTAATCAAATCTCTATGATATTCTAAATCCCTAAGAAGTAAAATGATTTTTTGAATGATAGTCACAGTTATTTCTTCTATACTATATTTCTATAAATGCACTTATTTTATTGAGGGTTTCTAGGAGTTCCTGATAGTCTTTAGTGTTCTCAAGATTACCATGCCATCTGTAAATAGTGGAAGTTTAAATTCTTCTTTTTCTTTTTCTTTTGCTTTTTCTTTTTATCCTTCTTCTTCTTCTCCCTCCTCCTCCTCCTACTTCTCCTCCTCCTCCTCCCCTCCTCCTCCTCCTCCTCCTCCTCCTCCTCCTCCTCCTTCTTCTCTTCTTCTCCTCCTCCTCCTCCTTCTTCTTTCTTCTTCTTCTTATTTCTTGTATATGGCTCTGGGAAGAAAAGTCATTTTGACTATGTTAATTTTTCCAGTCCATGAGCATGGGTTACCTTGCCATTTTTTAAATATCTTTTCTATTTTCTCAAGAAGTGTCTCATAGTTTTCAATATAAAGGTTTACTAGGCTTATTCCTAGATATTTGATTGTTTTTGCTGCTATGGCGAATGGAATGGATTTCTGGATTTCTTCTTCTTCTGGTTTGGTGATTTCTTAGAAGAATGTAATAGATTGTTGTATGTTGATTTTGTAGCCTGTGCCTTTACAATATTACCTGATAATTTCCAGGAGTTTCTTACTGGATTCTTTTGGATTTTCTATGTATGCTATTTATGAATATATATAATTTATGAATATATATATATAATTTGGTTTCCTCTCTTCCAATATGCATCTCTTTAATCTCTTTCTCTTATCTGATTGCTGTGACTTCCAAGATTATGTTGAATAGTAATGGAGACAGTAGGTAGCCCTGTCTTCTACCTAAACATAGAGGAAAAGCTTTCAAATTTTCCCCATTGAGTATATGCTACCTATTCAATTGCTACTTGCAGATTATACCAGTTTAAGGAATATTCCACCTATCCCCATTCTTTTTAATGTTTTGATCATGAAGGGATATTGGATCCTGGTGAAGGCTTTCTCTGCATCTACTGAGGTAATGATGTTTTTTTTTAAATTTTATTTTGTTGATGTAGTGAATCACATTTATTGACTTACGTATGTTGTACCAGCCTTGCATCCCTGGTATAAACCCCACTTGGTCACAGTGTATAGCTTTTTTGATGTGTGACTTTAATCAAGTTGCTAGGATTTTGTTTAGGGTCTTACTTATCTAAGTTCACAGGGATATTGGTCTGCATTTTCCTTTTATGGTTAGATCTCTGATTTCTTTTGGTATCAGGATGATTTTGGCTTCATAGAAGTTGGAAGGAAGTGATCCTCTATCTTTAATATTTTGGAAGAGCTTGCAATTAGAGGGATTATCTCTTCCTTAAAGACTTTGGAGAACTTATTTGTGACGCTGTCCAGGCCTGGATTTTTGTCATAGGAAAGGCTTTTAAGGACTGCTTCAATTACTTTGGTCATAATTAGATAATTACTTTGGTCAGCTGAATCATGTTTTTTAGATCTTCTGCTTCAGTACTGGGTACTCAGTACTAGCCCCCATGTCCACTAGGTCGATTCCAAATTATATTCCTCCATGAGGATAATTTCTGGAACCATCCATTCCACCCCGGTTCCATGGCTGCCAGATCTTAGCAACATCGCCCCGCCAGATATTCATCAGGACGCGGCATCATCTAAGTTCATTTCCCACATCTATGCTCGACCGGACCTGCCAATATATGCAGATATCTTTGCCCACCCTGTCCAACGCTTGATGTCTCGTCACCCAATCTGGTCCCCTATGCCTACACTGAACTTCTCTGTTCCAGACTCTTGGAAACAGAGTTGGCAGTCAGCTGAGGTAAAAAACAAACACCTCATCACAGACCCCTGCAAGCGTCAACCCGGCTTTGACCTAGCACGTTATGATTGGGCCCTCCTCAATCGCTATCGAACAGGCCATGGCCGGTGCGCCACTATGTTCCATCACTGGGGAGCCAGAGACGACCCAAACTGCCCCTGCGGCTACAGACAGACTATGACCCACATAGTCAACGACTGCCACCTCTCCAGATTCAAAGGAGGTCTCGCAACTTTACATCAGGCTCAACCTGATGCTGTTGACTGGCTACGGAAAAAGGGCAAATGCTAGAAGAAGAAGTACTGGGGATTGTATGCTTTAAGGAACTTTTCCATTTCTTCCAGATTCTTTCATTGTGTGGCATTCACCTGTTCATAAAAACCTTGTATGATGGTCAGGATTTCTGTTGTGTTTGTTGTGATCTCCTTTCATTTGTTATTTGATTAATGAGAACCCGCCCCCCCGTTCTTTTTTCTTTCTGGCTACAAGTTTATCAATTTTTTAATCCTTTCAAAGAACCAGCTCCTGAATTCATTGTTCTCTTGAAGCCTTTAGGATTCTTTCTTTATCCTTACTTCTTCTCTTGGTGACTATGATGTGTCTTGGTGCTTGGTGTCTTCAGGTCTGGGTTGATTATGTTTGGAACTTTCTGGGCCTCTTGAATCTTAATGTCCTTTCTGTTATTCAGGTCTGGGAAGTTTTCTTCTATAATTCCCTCTAGAATTTTTACTTCCCCTTCCTCTCTTTCTTCCTCTGGCAGGCCAATTATGCGAATGTTACTTCTTTTGAGATCATCCCATATGTCTCTGTTGTTGTTTTCAGTGTCTCTCAATCTCTTTTTGAGCTCTTTTACCTCTTTCTTCATTTTCTCTAACTCATCCTCTGTCTGACTAATTCTGTTTTCTGCTTCTGTTAGTCTACTTTCCCTTACCTCAGCTTCTTTCCTCAGTTCAGCTATTTCAGCTTTCAGTTCTCTAATTGCCTCAAGATAATCAATATTTTCCTTGGGGGTCTCAACTCTTGTTTTCCTAATACTGCCATTCCTTTCATTTATGTGATTAATACGTTTATTATTGCTTGCATACTTTTCTTATCTATGGTTACTTCTGGCTGATTTGTAGTTTCTTCAGGGCTCTTGTCATCATTAATTGTAGTAACAGTTTTATTTGTTCTTGATCTACCCATTTTTTTATTAATGTATTTATTTTTATGTTCTGTTCTTCCTCAGTTGTTGTGTTTTGAGTATAAGCAACACTGTACTAAATACCTTTATGACAAATGCAATCACCAACCTCAGAAATTACAATAGCAACTGAAGCAAGGATTGAAGCATTTTAACCACTACCAGTTAGCCAAACAATGTCTTCAGTCCATGAAAAAAATATCAGCCATGTCCAAGTGAAGAAGAAAGAGAAAGGAATAAAGGTATAGCAAGAATAGACAATTATGCAAACCTACTATCCACTGTATGTTCTAGGTGTAGCAAGAGGAGAAAGGGAAGTAGAGCAGAGATCACACAGAGTGTTCATTCTGAGTCAGATTTCTTCCCCAAAATAATTCACAAACAAGTATCAGTGAATTCAGAAAGCTGAAGAAGGAGGAAGGAATAAAGGAAGACAAAAAAGGGAAGAAAAACAAGAGAGAAAAAAGAAAAAAAGATAGGATAAAGACCTGTAATAAAGGATCAGTGAAAGGAAAGTTTTTTAATTAACTAATTTTTTTTAATTTTATTTTTTAATTAGCTAGGAGGAGGGAGAAGGGGAGAGTGGTAGAAGAGGTAGGAGTAGTGAAACAATTTCCTCTCGCAATGGATAAGATGCCGTGTCTCCTAGCATTGGAAAATACACCAAGAGTTAATTCTGGTCAAACTAAAGGAGGGGGGAAAGAGATACACTTTTATATAATATTAATAATAATAGAGCAGGGTAAAAAACTCTGTCCCAGATTGCCTCAAGCCGCCTGAGCAGAGGCAGCTGATTGTTAGAAAGTAAAACAAACAAACACACAAAGAAAAAAATAAAACCAAAAACCAAACACACACACACACACACACACACACACACACACACACCTTAGGGTAGTCTTTCCCTTTTGTAGATCTAATTGACCATTTAGAAAGAAAGAGGGCCAAGGGTTTCAGAAAGGAATAGACTTGGAATAGAACCCCTGTTGAGCCAGGAATCTTGATAAAGAAAGAAGCTCAGCAGGGAAGCCTGCTAGGAGCAGCTCTCTGCCACCCAGGGTCTGGTTATGGGGGGGGGAGGGTGCAGGGGTACACTTCGGGTATAATACAAAAATTTTTCCTTTCTTTTTTACACTATATTCTAACCCAAACTTGGCTATATTCATCCCCTTGGTGTCACAGCTAGGATCCCAAGTTCAATGTCCTGCTGAAGGAAAAAAAATCCTACCGTTTCCAGCAGTTGTTGTCAGAGCTCAGACCAGAAGCTAATTCTCAGTCCACCATCTTGGCTCAACCCTCAGGAAGTTTCTTAATAACAGTTTTAATTTATTTGTCTGTGATTGGTGCATTTTGGCTCTTTGATTAGTCCTGCTTCAGTTTTGGAAGTGTATATGTTTCTAGTAATTCTCCAGCTTGGTGGAGCATAGTTATTCATAAAGTTTCACATAATTTTCTGGATTTCTGTGGTGTCAGTTGTGATATCTCCTCTATCATTTACAATTCTATTTATTTGAATCTTTTTTTTTTTTTATTTGTGAGTCTGCTTATGGTTTTGTCAATCTTTTGTCCTGTTTAATTTTTCAAAGAACCAACATTTGGCTTCACTGATCTTTTGTATGGTTCTCTTATTTTCATTGTTCTTTATTTCTGCTCTAATTTTAGTGACTTCTGTCCGTCTAGTTTCTTTATGGTTCCTTTGTTCCTGTTCCTCTAAGTCCTTAAAGCTGCAGTAAGGTAATTTATTTGAGCTTTTTCTTGTTCTCTATTGTGTGATTGTATGGCTCTGAGTTTCTCTCTCAGTACTGCTTTAGTTTGTTCCAAATATTTGGATAGCTTGTGTCTTCATTTTCATTTGTTTCCAGAAACATTTGAGTTTCTTGCTTGAATGCCTCTTTGACCCAGTGGTTATTCAGCATCATGTTGGTGAGTTTTTAAATTTTGTGAACTTTAGTAATTTTTTGTTTGTTGTTGTATGTTAGCTTTACTCCACTGTGGTATGAGAAGAAACTTGGGATGATTTCAGTGTTCTTGAATTTGTTGATACTGATACTGTTTTGTGGCCTAACATGTGGTCTGTCCTTGATGAGGTGCTGTGTGAATTTGAAAAGAATGTGTATTCCAGTTTTTGGGGGTGAAAAACTCTAAAAATGTCCAGGAGGTCTAGTCTGTCTATCTCTTCATTTAATTCTCTTGTTTCTTTGTTGATTCTCTGTTTTGTTGATCTGTCTATGTATGAGAGTGGTATAATAGTGTGAAGTAACCCACTATAATTGTATTACTATTGATGTATTTTTGTAGTTCTTTCAGTAGGTGTTTTACATATTTAGATGGGCCCTCATTGGCTGCACAAATGTGAATAATTGTTAAATCTTATTCATAAATTGATCCTATGGTCATTATTTAGTATCCTTGCCTATCTTTTATTATTTGATTTAATTTAAAGTCTACTATGTAAGAGATGAGAATGGCTGTTCCTGCCTTTTTTTTTTTTTTTTTTTTTTTTTTGTGGCGCGTTAGCCTGCATGATAGTTTTCCATCCTTTCACTTTAAGTCTGTGTTTGTCTTGTTTTGTCATGTGGGATTCTTGCACGCAGCATATGGTTGGGTTGTGTTTTCTGATCCATCCTCCCACTCTGTGCCTTTTAATGGGTGAGTTTAATCCATTGGCATTTATTGATATTATGGATTTAAGGTATTACTGTGGCATCAGTCAACATGTATTATTTTTTATTTTTTTATTTTCTCTGATATATGGCAAGTGTTTTGGAGATGTTATTGTTTATAAGGGGTCTTTTAGAACCTCTTTCAGGGTATGTTTGGTCATGGTTGCCTCTTTGAACTACTGCCTGTCTGAGAAGGTTTTGATCCCTCCATATAGTTTGAGTGAAAGTCTAGATGGATATATTACCCTTGGTTGAACTCCCTCTTCACTAAGGGCTCAATAGATATCTTGCCATTCTTTCCTGGCCTTTAGAGTTTGAGTGGAGAAGTCAGCTGATAGTCTATGGATTTTCCCCTGAATGTGCCATTTTTGTTTTTCTCTTGCAGTCTTTAGGATCCTTTCTTTATCTTTACTTCTTTTCATTGTGACAACGATGTGTCTTGGTGTTATCCGGTCTGGGTTGATTCTGTTTGGGACTCTCTGGGTCTCTTGAATCTTAATGTCCTTTCTTGTTTAGGTCTTCTATTATTTCTTCTATTACTTCCCTTCTCTTTCTTCCTCTGGTAGGCCAATTATATGGATATTACTTCTTTTGAGATCATTCCATATGTCTCTGTTGTTGTTTTCAGTGTGTCTCAATCTCTTTTTTTTAGCTCCTTTACCTCTCCATTAATTTTATCTATCTCATTCTCTGTCTGGCTAATTTTGTTTTCTGCTTTTGTTAATCTGCTTTCCCTTCCCTCAGCTTCTTTCTTTAGTTCAGTTATAGTACTAGCTTATTCTGTTAATTGGCCTTTTAGCTTGTCTATTTCAGCTTTCTGTTCTAAAATTACCTCAAAGTAGCTAGTATTTTCCTTGAGGGTCTCATGTTTTGTTTCCTTAATTCTGGTAGCCCTTTCCTCCATAGTTGTCTTCATTTCTGTGATTAATAGGTTTATTATTGCTTTCATAATTTTCTTATCTATGGTTACTTCTGACTGATAAGGAGTTTCTTGTGAGCTCCTGTCCTGACTAATTGCAATATCAGTTTTATTTGCTCTTGATTCAGCCATTTTTTTATTGATGTGGTTTATATTCTTCTGTGCTGTAGTTCTTCAGTTGTTGTGTTTTGAGTCCTAGCCACCCTATACTAAAGACTTATCACAAATGCAGTCACAAACCTCAGAAATTACAATAGTAGCAACTGAAACAAGGATTAATGTAGTTCAAACAATACCAGTTATCCAAACAACACATCCAGTCCAAGAAAAAAATAGCAAACAGAACCAAAAGAAAAAGAAAGAATAAGGAAAAAAGGGGAAAGCTAGAGTAGACAATTATGCAAATATACTGTCCAGTATAAGTTCTAGGGATAGCAAGAGGAGAAAGGAAAGTACAAAACACACACACACACACACACACACACACACACACACACACTTCACTCTGTGTTGGTATGCATGAGACCCCTTCTGTTTCATTTGGTTTAAATCCTCCCTGCTTAACACTATTTTATTTACATAACCGCTGTTAACAAGCACCTTCTTCCAGGGCATTGGTTCAATCTCCAGTTTCATGATATGTTTTTTGCTCCACCCCCCTCCTTGTCACACCCTGATCCCTTCTTTATCACACCCTGATTTTCACCAGTCACTTTTCTCTCCATCCTCTCTATGTCACATCCTGTTTCCACCTTACTTGGCAAGTATATATAAAGACAGCATTGTGAGTTTTACTGTACTTTACTTTGAGTTTAACTTAGCTCGTCTTAGATTGTGCTGCGTCCTGCATGAATAAAGAGATACTGCCTACAGCTCAACCATGAATCCCTGGTCGTCTGTTACCCGCCCGTGAAGCCAGCCCGGTGAAATCAACATAACCCGTCGAAAACAACATATGGCACCCGAACAGGGACTGAAATAAGCCCTGAAACATGGACCGGCATCAACGTGGGACCCTACCCACCCATCGTCCAGATAAGTAAACTTGGCTCCCCATCCACCATGGGTTGCCTTTCTACTTACGAAGAGGTTTGCCAAAGACTCTACTGTTCCATTATGAGACAGTTTCTCTGTCTCTGGAACATTTTACTCTGGGCCACACTTCGGTTCCCTGACCGGGAACTTTGGTTTCTTATGACCAGGATCATAGAGCTTGGGAGATGCACGGAGATTTCTCCTTAGACTTTCTGGATTCCCTCTCCCATGTTTCCTGAGGAAAAGGACTACATTTTGCTCCGGGCCACAGTTTGGTTCTTTATGACTGTGATCGTAGACCTTGGGATATGCATGGGGATTTCCCCTGGGACTTTCTGGACTTCTTCTCGAATGTTTCCCATGGAGAAGGACTACTCTAATTTGAAGAACATTCTCGAGTACCCTGGCAGTTCCCAAGTATGGAGACATGTGGTTAGTTCTACTCTCCTGATTAGATTCTTTCTTCGATGGGAAGACGCTTTTAAAAATGGGTGCCTGAAGCAATCCAGCAGGAACAGTCCGAAGCACCCTAAATGGAATTTCAAGGAGCTTTTTGAACTAGGACGCCCTCCGGGGATTCTTAATCCTACATGGTGAGATCTTGATAATCTGGTTCAAGTTGCGTTTCATAAGAGAATGATTTGAATGACTGAATTTTTGTTTGACATTGACTTAAAAAAAAAATGCTGGACGCAGCCATGATTTCTAGAGACATCCAGAAACAATCCAAAAAGTTGTTTTTTCCCTCCTTTGATTTCTCTTTTACGTCTTGACATGAATCTGAAACGTTTAATCCTGAAAACTGTATGAGTTATGGGTGGGGCAGATAGTGCAATGATTATGTTAATTATTCTCATGCCTAAGGCTTTTAACCGTGGTTCTTCTGTTTACCTTTCCACATTTTATTGAGTTTAAAGTGTTTTAACAACCTTAAAATGATACTAGAAAGGACTTCCAATTATAATGGAGTTATCAATGATAGTAAACTTCTAATCTGCTACAAGTTTTGTTTGACAAGTAAGTGAATTTCAGCTGTCAAGTCTTCACATGAAAAAACATCTACTCAAATAGAATTCCCAGAAATCCATTTAGACCCCTGTTCTCTGACATCGCCCCCAGAAACCAATAATGTGACCTGGCACGACCTGAAGAAACAGATTCACAGACTCGAAAGCTCACTCTCTACAGAAAAGCAGAATTCTGGTGGCCAACATTCCCCATCGAGACAGACGTGCAGCGTTTCATCCTCCGGCATTTTCTTCTGTGGTCAGCTACTTTGGACTGACACCTCCATCGGACTTACTGGTACACACTGCTGTGTTTCTCAAAGACTAACTTCAGCCAATTGCCTTGAGACTTTATAGACCATGTCCCCTCGCCTGCAGGCTCTGTCCCAGAGGCAGAAAACTCCCCCTCCTTATTAGGTTATGCCCACAGAGGCATGAAGCACCCCAAGAGGCAAGAGATGCCCACAGAGGCAAGAAACGCCCTTTGAGGCAAGAGATGCCCCCAGAGGCATGAAGCGTTCCCAGAGGCAAGAAATGCCCTTTCGCCTGCTAGGCCTTGCCCTTTGAGGCAAGAAAAGCTCCCCTTGACATCACATTGGTTATTGCTGCTCGCCTATTTTGTTTTCCATGTCTTATGCCAGTTCTTTTGAAAACGCCTGTACAATATACGTTTCTGTTCACCCCACAATGGCCATTAGTTAAAAAGAAAGGGGGAATTGTTGGTATGCATGAGACCCCTTCTGTTTCATTTGGTTTAAATCCTCCCTGCTTAACACTATTTTATTTACATAACCGCTGTTAACAAGTACCTCCCTCCAGGGCATTGGTTCAATCCCCAGTTTCATGATATGTTTTTGCTCCACCCCCCTCCTTGTCACACCCTGATCCCTTCTTTATCACACCCTGATTTTCACCAGTCACTTTTCTCTCCATCCTCTCTATGTCACATCCTGTTTCCACCTTACTTGGCAAGTATATATAAAGACAGCATTGTGAGTTTTACTGTACTTTACTTTGAGTTTAACTTAGCTCGTCTTAGATTGTGCTGCGTCCTGCATGAATAAAGAGATACTGCCTACAGCTCAACCATGAATCCCTGGTCGTCTGTTACCCGCCCGTGAAGCCAGCCCGGTGAAATCAACATAACCCGTCGAAAACAACAACTCTGAGTCCGATTTCTTCCAAAAAGTAATTAACAAACAAGTGTCATTGAATTTAGAGGGGCAAAGGAGGAAGAAAAGAAGAAGAGGGAGAAAAGAAAAAGAGCAGTGAAAGGACAGAATTTTTTTTCCCTCTGAATTAGCTAGAAGAGGAGAAAAAGGAGGGTGGAGGGAAGCAAGAGAGATAAACAAGTTCCTCTTACAATGGATATGACACCCAGTCATATTTCAATGTAAAAGGCAACAGCAGTTAATTTTGGTCAACCTGAAGAGGAGAGAAAAGGAGCAAGCATATATAATAATAGTAATATTAAAATACTATAGAGTAAAAAACCCTAACAGTCAGTCTGCACTTTGGCCCACTTCAGATTGGCTGCACACAGCCTGAGCAAAGACAACCAATTATAAGAATTATCAAAAAAAGAAACAAACTAACAAAACCCATAAAACTC
This sequence comes from Erinaceus europaeus, assembly GCF_950295315.1. Lineage (NCBI taxonomy): Eukaryota > Metazoa > Chordata > Mammalia > Eulipotyphla > Erinaceidae > Erinaceus > Erinaceus europaeus. The sequence goes on along the minus strand of NC_080163.1, from coordinate 20,525,258 downwards.
CAGGTAGTCTTTCCCAGGCAGGTCTGGGGCTCTGACTGGTCAGGTATTTTGTCACTCAAATAGAGCTCCAGTCACATAACAAAACAAAACAAAACAAAACAAAAAAACAAAAAAAAAAAGGAAAAAGAAAAGGGTTTAGAATGCCACTTTTATTGTGCCAGGAATCTTGGTAAATAAAATAATTCCACAGGGACCCTTCTAGGAGCAGCTGGCCTGTCCTTCTTGTGTGTGGGAGAATGATGAGTTCAGAAATAGTGAAGCCAAAGATTTTCATTTCTTTTTCCATTTGGCTTCTGTTTGCCAGCCCAAGAGTGGGTTATAGGACTCTTTTTCATGTTATCCTGACCACCCCTATTCACCCTTCACATATGTGCAATTTATCCTACCCTCTCCAGAGAATTCCAGGTTGTGGGCCACTTTTTTTTGAGCTCTCGACAGGTGTTGTTTCCATGTCACCATCTTGGATTCCCCCCTCCTTTTTTTATAGAGTCCTTTCCTTATTTATGGATTAGAGTGAGATTGACCTCATAGACTATGTTTGGGAGTGTTTCCCCCATTTCCTTTTTGGAGCAATTTGAGAATTAATGGATGCTGATTCTTTTTTTTTTAAATTTTATTTGTTATTTATAGTTTGTTACAAGGTGGTAAAATTATAATGTCTAGTTCCACACCACACCCACTACCAAACTTCTGTATCTCCACCCTACTACCTCAAAGGGTGCTAATTCTTTGAATGTCCTATATAATCATTTGTATAGTTTTATTCTCTGAAAATCTTCATTCCTGTTTCAATTTATGCACTAGTGATTAGAGCTATTCCCTTTTGTGTCACACTTAGTAGATGGTATGGCTCTAAGAATGTGTTTATTTCACCTAGTTTGTCCAATTTATTTACAGATAGTTGAAAATATTCTTGTATGTTCCTTTGTATCTCTGCCTCATTAGTTATAATTTCATCCAGCTTGTTTATAATGGTTTTATCATAGTACTTTCACTTTTCCTTTGGTATGTATAATGGGTGGTTGATCCAATTCCACTTTTCTTTTCTTTTCTTTTTTTTTTTTTTGAAAACCAACTCTTAATTTCATTAATTGAAATACATTAGTTCACATATTGTTATGATAGTCCCCCTGAGGACAGCTTTTGTCATATGCAGTAAGATCTGATAGAAGGTTTCTTCATGTTTGCTGCTTCCTAGGTTATTTTATTTTTAAGTTGTTTTTTTTTTAAATTATCTTTATTTATTTATTGGATAGAAACAGGTATAAATGTGAAGGGAGGGGGTGATAGGGAGAGAGACAGAGAGAAACCTACCACTTGCATTTTTTCCCTGCAGGTGGGGACCAGGGGATTGAACCTGGGTCCTTGCACTTTGTAGCATGTGAGCTAAACCAGGTGTGCCACCACCTGGCCCCTCTAGGTTGTTTTAAACTTCTCTCTGGATATCTTCAGTGGCCAAGGCATTGTTCAGAAGCACATTTTCTTTATTAGTGGCTTAATAATGATCAACAAGATTGTGGGGTAAGAAGAGTTTAATTCCATGCAATTCCTACCACCAGAGTTTTACATCCATCTCCTCCATTGGAAGCTTCCCTATTCTTTATCCCTCTGGATGTATGGACAAAAGATCTCTATGGGGTGCAAAAGGTGTTAGGTCTGGCTTCTATAATTGCTTTTCCATTGGACATGGTTGTTGGCAATATCTCAACCTGTTTCTGTCTTTCAGAGGTTTGGCCAATTGACATTCTCACCAGCAGTGTAGGAGGGATCCTTTGTCCCCACAACCTCTCCAGCATTTGTTGCTGCTACCTTTTCTGATGTATGACATTCTCACAGGTCGACTCCACATTTCAGGGGTATTTCTTTTTGTGTGTTTTATTTCTAGCAGGTTTTTGTGAAGCTTAGTATTATGATTAAACTTTGTTTCTTGGAAAATACATGAAGCAAGTGGAGAATTAGAATGTTAATTAACATAATAGATGCCACATTTATGTATATATTATAACCCAATGTTAAGTTAAAAAATCTTTGACAATATACACTATAATCTCTGATGCCTATCAAATCAGTGCTAATTATGTTACAAACATTCAAAATTAAATGCACATTCATTACAAAGCTAATTCCACATCTTGCGGTAAACAAGAAATGAAGCCAATAAAATTGATGTTCAAATACTTAATTATACTGAAATTGTTCAAAAGAGAATATTTAGTAGAATGAGGCTAATGAGTTATAATTAAGATAGTAAATTAGTAAATAATTGATAAGTTAGAATTTTAAAACTTAACAAATAATTCTTCAATCAATCATATAATCTGCCCTTAAAATGAACCTGTTAAAATCAGTAAAAACTGAAAGAAGGAAATAAGGACATAATAAAAATGAGTGAAATTGAAAACTAAAAGCAATGAGAGAGATCATGAAATGCAAAAGTTGTTTTTTGAAAAGGTCATTAAAATTATCAAATTTCTAGTCAAAGTTATCAAGAAAATAAGAGAAGGAATAGAAGTTGTTCACATCAAGAGCTGGGAGATGCCTGAGGTGCTGAATTCCCAGGTTCAATCCCCAGTAACATGATAGCTAGAACTGAACAGTGTTCTGATAAGAATTAAAAGTACATAAAGTTAAAAAAATTAAAAGGCTACAGCATGCCCAGTAAAACACATATGTTACGATGCTAAGACTTTAAGTTCAGTTCTTCTACCAGTCCCAATCTACAGGTGGGAAGGGGAAGCTTCAGAAACAGTGAAGCAGTGCTACAAATCTCTCTCTGTCTTCCCAGTCTCTCTCAATTCCTCTGTCATTATCTAATAAATAAGTGAAACAGTGAAAATTTGCTTACATCAAAGAGTGAATATACACCAATATACATTAAAATAATCATAAGTGAGTATTATAAACAAGAATATGTCCATGGATTTAGCAATTTAGATGGCACAGTCTAAGTCCTTGAAAGATACAAGCTACCAAAATTCATTGAGGGTATATGAACTGAAGTATCCTAGCTCTTAAAATTGTTAAATGTATAGTTTATCCAGAAAGATACCCTACAGCCTGGGAGGAGATCTTTATACAAAACACCCAGGAGAAAGGACTAATAACCAAAATACACAAAGAGTTCAGAAATCTTAACACCAAATAAATAAATAAATTATAAACCAACAACAAGACTCCCTTTTAGATGTTGGGTCAAGGACATGGACAGAAATTTCATTGAGACAGAGATTCAGAGGGCCAACAGATATATGAGTAAGTAGTCTAAGTCACTGATTATCAGAGAAATGTAAATAAAGACAAGTGTGATACCAACTTACACATGTGAGGATGATATATATACATATACATACACACACACATATATACATATACATATACATATACATATACATATACATATACATATACATATACATATACATATACATATACATATACATATACATATACATATACATATACATATACATATACATATATAAAAGGAGAGAAACAGCAAATGCTGGAGAGGATGCAAAGAGAAAGGTACTTCTGCACTGCTGGTGGGAGTATAAAATGGTCCATCCATTGTGGAAAGCCATATGGAGGCTTCTTGGCACACCAGAAATTGACCTACCCTACAAACCAGAAAATCCTGTCCTGGGGATATACCCAAAGGAAGCAAAAACACTAGGACCAGGTGGTGGCAGTACTGGTTATGTGCACACCCTACAGTGTGCAAGAACTTGGTTTCCCCTGCCCCACCCACCTGCAGAGAGAAAGCTTCATAAGTGGTTAAGAAGAGCTGCAGGTATCTCTCTCCTCTGTAACCCCCACTCCTCTTAATTTATCTCTGTGTCTATCCAATAATTAACTAATTAATTAATTTAAAAAGAAACTATAGAACCTATGTTTGTAGTAGCATAATTTGTAATTGCCAGAACCTGGAAAAAACCCAGGTGTCCAACATCAGGTATGTGGCTAAAAAAATGGAGTATATACACAGGATGAAATACTATTCAGCTCTCAAAAAACATGAAGTCATCCCCTTTGCATCATATTGGATGAAACTTAAAGATTTCATGCTAAGTGAGGTAAGCCAAAAGGGGAACAAATACTGAATGATCTCACTTATAAGTTGGACTTAATATATGGAGAAAGTGAAAGAAGGAACAAAGTGAAATGTAGGCTGGGCAAGGAGTATTGGATCAAAGCAAAAGACTCTGGTGGAGATGTAGAGAGGGATGAGTTCTTCACTGTAAATTAAGTTTGCAAGCAAAAATGTTAATGTAATATTAATGTTAGATCACTATGTTGTTTTAGCAAGTCACCTACCATCAATTCTCATTGCGTTAAAACAATGTATTTTAATTTTTTAAAAGACATCCATTTCTGAGGCCAAGAAAAAAAATTATAGTTTAGCAAGAAAAAGGAAAATCAAAACTATAAAACTTTGATAAAAAAAAAAACATGAAAAGAAAAAGTGGGGAGTTGAGTGGTAGTGCAGCAGGTTAAGCGCAGGTGGTGCAAAGCCCAAGGACAGTTGTAAGTATTCCAGTTTGAGGCTCTGGCTCCCCACTTGAAGGGGAGTCATTTGGCAGGCAGTAAATAGGTCTGCAAGTGTATATCTTTCTCTCTCCATCTCTGTCTTCCCCTCCTCTCTCCATTTCTCTCTGTCCTATCTTATAATGATGACATCAATAACTACAACAATAATAACAACAACAACAATAAACAAGGGCAACAAAAGGAAAATAAATAAATATAAGTTAAAAAAGAAAGGAAAAGTGGTTTAAATAGTTTCACCAATGAATTTTATATAAAAATGTAGCAATACTAATAATTCCACACAAAACATTACAGAAAATAATAAAAGCAAACACTTCTAAAAATAAATTTATGGTACTGGAAATATTCTGACACCAAAACAATACAATTAATTATAAGAAAATAAAACTAGAAGTCAATATTCATCATGAAAATAAGTGCAAAAAAATTATTTGAGTTTAACATTTGCTATTGTAGTTAGTAGTATAAATATATAACTATTTCTGCCAATATGTTTAAAAGGTACTATATTATTACCAAATGTTTCTTCCATTAAGGTTGATTTAAAATTTTAAAAATAAGTTAATGTATGGCTTATTATTCAAGACCAAATGAAAAGAAGAATGTGATCAGTTCAAGTCAGGAAATAAGTAGGAATGGGGGTCAGTCAGCTTGAGAGTATTCAGCACTTTGCGATGCCAAGAACTCAAGTGCATACACTTGGACAACATATGGGAGCACCATGTATGGGTGAAATAGGTGAGATAGTGTTGTAGGATACACCTCTCTCTGTTTCACTCTCTATACGGGGGAAAATTATTAATAAAATAGTCCACAGGGTATGGTAGAATTTCACTGAAATAACTCAAGAGAAAAAAAGAAGAGGAGGAAAAGGAGAAAAAATACATTTCAAGTGGCCAGGCAGTGATGTACCTGATTAAATGCACATATTACAGTGCACAAGGACCCAGGTTCAACCCCCTGATCTCATCTGCAGGGGGAAACTTCATTAATGGTGAAACAGTGGTGCAGACGTCTCTCTGTCTCTCTCCCTCTTTATCTTTCCAGCTCCCCTCTCAATTTCTCTGTTTCTATCAAATAATGAATACATAAAAATAAATAAAAATAAAGCTACAATTGACAACATTTACGCACATCTACTTAAAATATTTCATTATTAGCATGTTGCAAGATTGTATGATTATAATATGTAGTTCCCTACCACCAAAAATCTGTATCCCCCACGCTCCCAAAGGTAACCAGTATAGTTTTTGCAAGGATTAAACTTTAATTGCTTCTATTTTTTTCTCAAGTTTATGTGAATCAAATCTCTACATTCAGCATGTCAGTGAAACCATCTGGTAGTTTTTTTCTTTTCTTTTTTTTTTAAGTTTTCATTTATAATATGGAAACACTGACAAAACCATAGTGTTGGTATGTTCCCTTCCCAACAGCCTCTGAGAAGAATTGGTTTGCCCCTCACTAGTTTTGTGCCCGCTTTCTCCCCGCCCCCTATGCTAAGGACGGGCAGAGTCCCAGCAGCAGCGGAGGAGAGAGGATGATGGAGAAAAGCACATGGTGTGGTGATTTGCCCGTTCGTGAATAAAGATTAAACTGCATTCTCAGCCCAGCCGTGTCATCAGAGGGTCATCTCTGTTACCCGCCCATGAAGCCAGCCCAGATAAAACAACATATGGCGCCTACAACATGGGACCGGACCTGCGCATCTCTCAGATAAGTGAAGACAATTTGGCTACCTATGCAATATGGCCTTCTCTTCTGCTTCTGAAGAGATCTCCAAAGGCGTCTGCCCTTTCTTCACAAGACTGTTTTGCTGTTTCTAGAACATTTATCTCTGGACCACTCTGTGGTTTCTGCACAACGCCAGCCTGCAGGAGCCCAACGCCAGCCCACATGAGCCGGCTTTCTGCCACGTGGCATGGGGCACTGGGCGTGGGCTCCCTCCAAGCTGCTTGACCACTGTGAGCAGGGCAACAGACATGGCAGGGCCATGGGGCAGGGCCGTGGCAGCCTATCATGGCTGCCACCCCAGGGCACCTCGGCCCGCGCCTTCTGCATGGCTGGCCTGCCTGCCCTTGAGCTATGAAGTCTGGACAGATCCCGGACCACCTGGAGACCGCAGGCTCCCTGACGAAACTGGGCCCCCTGGCCAAGATCTCCAGCTTGGGTCTGAAGGCAGACGAGCTAAAATACGCAGAGATTTGTCCAGAGATCACAACCTGCAATTCCTAGAAGTGAAGTTGCCCAAGAGGCCACTGCTGGACAACACACTCCCAGAACGGCTAAGACAGTATAGATCTAAATTCGTGTTTAAAATGACATGTCTTTGTAACAATAGTTTCTCTCCTTGTATACTGAAGACCATGTGTATGTGTGTGTTTAAAGTTTGGTAACATTAACTTTAAGGTTAAGAATATAACTTTAAGGCTAAATTCTTACCAGGCAAAGTTAAATGAAAAAGGTTATCAACGTAATTCTCATAAAGATAAAATTAACTTACATTTAAAGTCTGAGGTAAAAATTAGGTAACAATCTATATATTTTAACTAAGTTGGTCTAAACAAAACCTGTGCACACCTAGGGTGTGTCTCCATCTTAAATGGGTGTAACAAAAAGTTAAATAGACTTGTTGATATGTAAAACTCTCGATTACCTTCCCTATTAGAAACAGTAGATTACACAATGGCTATGCTAATGATACTCATGCCTGAGGTTTTCTTTCCTTGATTCTCATGTTTACCTTTTCACATTCTATTGTTTAAACTTTAACCAACCTTAAAATCATTCTAAAAAAGACTTCTAATTGTAATAGTTATCAGTTGTGATAAACTTCTAACCTGCTACAAGTTTGTTTCATAGTAAGTAAATTGCAGCTGTCAAGTTCTCTACAGAAAAGCAGAATTCCGGCAGCTGACCTTCTTCATACAACACTCCACCCACTGGCATTCTTCTGTGGACATCTGCTTTCGACTGGCACTCCTATTGGACTCACTGGTACACCCTTAGACACTTTGCACAAAGTGCAAAAGTGCTGCTATATTTCTCAAACACTGACTGCAGCCAGCTGCCTTTGGGACTCTAGGCACCCCACCCCCATGCTATAAAATGCCCGTTGAGGCAAGTACGCCCCCCAGAGACAGAAAATGTTTTTTTTTTAAGCTGATAAAGTTTTGCCCACAGAGGCAAAAAAATGGCCCCCTCAGGCCCTCCCTTGGCAGCACACTGGTTCTTGTTACTTGCATGTTCTTGTTACTTGCATGGCACAAACATGGAGAAACAAACATGTTTCTCCATGTTTGTGCCAGTTTCTTTTTTGAAAATGCCTGTACGATATAGGTTTCTGTTCACCCCACACCCCTGATACTGTGGTCATTTAGTTAAAAACAGAAGGGGGAATTGTTGGTATGTTCCCTTCCCCCCAACCTATGAGAAGAATTGGTTTGCCCCTTGCTAGTTTTGCGCCCCACTTTCTCCCCGCCCCCTATGCTAAGGACGGGCAGAGTCCCAGCAGCAGCGGCAGAGAGAGGATGATGGAGAAAATCACATGGTGTGGTGATCTGCCCGTTTGTGAATAAAGATTAAACTGCATTCTCAGCCCAGCCATGTGTCTCTGGTTGTCTCTGTTACCCATCCGTGAAGCCAGCCTGCATAAAAGAACACCATAGGAGAAGAGGGGTACAATTCCACACAATTCCCTCCACCAGAACTCCATATCCCATTCCCACCCCTGATAGTTTTCTTATTCTTTAACCTTCTGGAAGCATTGACTCAAGGTCATTATGGGATGCAGAAAGTGGGTGGTCTGGCTTCTGTAATCGCTTCCCTGCTAAATATGGGCGTTGGCAGGTCAATTCATACTCCCAGTCTGTCTCTCTCTTTCCCTAGTGGAGCAGGGCTCTGAGGAGGTGGGGCTCCAGGACACATTGGTGAAGTCATCTTCCATGGAAATTCTGGTTGGCATCATGCTAGCATCTGGAACCTGGTGGCTGAAAAGGAGTTAAAATAGAAAGCAAAACAAATTGTTGACTAATAATGAACCTAAAGGCAAGAATATTTTGTATGGAGATTTGGGGTCTCCATTTTGGAAAAAGCTATTAGGTCTATTTTAGGTCAATAACAAGGGGCCCATGACCCAACTAGTTTTTGCCTGCTCCTGATATTTAATATGCAAGTGACCTAAGCTATTGTCTGGGGGGATGGTGTGACTCTGGTAGTCTCTTTTTTAGAAAATTGTCTGTTTACCTATTTGGCCCACTTTTTATTGGATTATTTTTACTTCTGTAGACCTATACCAAGTATATATAGATGTTTGATATTAGTCACTTGTCTGATGTGTGATGTGCAAGTATCTTCTTCCATTTATTTGGTTATCTGGTTATCCTTGTGTCTTTTGTTTTCAGTATGTAGAAGCTCTTCAGTTTCAGGTAATTTCATTTATTTACACTTGTTTTTATTCCATATTTGGTTGAGTCCCCAAATAAATCTTTAATGTGAAGGTCCATTAAAGACTTACCAAAATTTTTTTCTATAAATTGAGACTGTAGTTTAGAGCTCTAGAGGAAACAAACTCTTGAGTGAATTCCAGGGGATTATCTGGAATGACCAGTGAACGGTGGCCTTGTACCCTTTGGCAGAAGGAAAGTAACCAAACTCTAAGTTGTCCCAGCTTTGACAGAGAATCTTGTGAACAGGATCTGACTCCCCTTCAGGGTGAAAAAGTGAGGTTACATTAAAGTATCTATGTTCAAAAAACAGTCCAGAAAGAGAAGGATGTCTAAAATATAGCCACCCCTCATACCCCCATTATCTCCCACCCACGCCCAACACTAGGGCTTGTTTAAGGGACCTCAGATACCATAATACAATGTCACTTCTTCAAAATTACTCTCTTCACAACTCACATACTTATCAGAACCTCATACCTAAACCCAAACAAAGTTACACCAAGACACATCATTGTGAAACTGTCAAAAGTCAAAGAAAAAGAAAGAATTTTATAAGTTTTCAGAGAAAAGAAGAATGAAGAATGTGACCTATAATGGCAGTATAGTCTGACTCTTATTAGACTTTTCTGTACCATTCCTGGAGGCCAGGAAACAGTGGAATGGTATCTTTAAAGTTTTATAAGAGAGGGGAGTAGGGTGGTCACACAGTGGGTTAAGGGAACATGGCGTGAAGCACAAGGACAAGAATAAGGATTGCGGTTAGAGCCCCAGCTCCCACATGCAGAGGAGTCACTTCACAAGCAATGAAGCAGGTTCTGCAGGTGTCTATCTTTCTCTCCCCTCTCTGTTTACCCCTATTCTCTTCATTTCTCTCTGTCCTATCCAACAACGATGACAACAACAACAGCAAAAATAACTACAATAAAAAGGCAACAAAAAGGAAAATAAATATATAAAAAAAGTTTTATAAGAGAACTTCCAGATATGCATACTCTACCCTCAAGACTTTATTCAGATATGATGCAGCAATCAATACAGTACCAGATAGGAAGAAGCTGAAGCAATTTTCCATTACTAGACCTGCCTTACAAGAGTTATTGAAAGGAATGCCATTGAGAAAGAACGAGGAATATTTATCTCCTGGTAAGGTGATTCATAGTAAAACAGACATAGAAATACAAGCCATAGAAATATGTGATAACTTGGAGGTTCCCGGAAGATGGCGGACTGAGAAGCTGCTAGTGGCTGAGCTCTGACCACATCTCCTGGAAACGGTAGGATTTTCTGCCTTTAGTAGGCCAGCCAATAAGGGGTCCTAGCGGTGACACCAAGGAGGTGACTATAACTTAATTTGGGTTAAGAATTAGAGTAGGAAAAAAGGGAAAATTTTTTTTCTTCCTTTTAATTTCTAAGCATACCTCCTTCCCTGCCCCCCCCCCCCCATAACCAGTCCCTGGGGACCAGCTCCTAGCAGGATCTCCTGCTAGGAGCTCCTTTTCTTTACCAAATTCCTGTCCCACCAGGGAGTATTATTAATTCTAAGTCTATACCCTTCTGAAACCTCTGGCCTTTTTTCTATCTAAGAAGCCAACCCCCCCACCTCACCCCGTATAGCTAATTAATTAAAAATAAATACATAAAAAACCCTTTCCTTTCACTGCACTTTTATGAATGTTATTTTTCTTATCTTTTTCTTTTTTCTCTTTCTTTCTTTCTTTCTTTCTTTTTTTTTTCTTATTCTCATTCTTTCTTCCTTAATCCTACAGCTTCCAAAGTCACAGCCCACAGCCCCCACATCAACAAACAGTGTGCTTTTTTGAATTCACTGCTACACATTTGGGAATTTCCTTTCGATGCTCTTTAATTACAGCTCTTTTTCTTGTCTTTTCCCTTTTCTCTCTCTTGCCTCTTTTTTTTTTTTATCTTGTCATACAATTCTTCCTTCTTCTTTGACTTTCTGAATTTATGAATTATTTTGGGGAAGAAATCTGACTCAGAGTGGAATCTCTATGTGTGTATCTCTGCTCTAGTTCCCTTTCCCCTCTTGTTACCCCTAGAATATACAGTGGATAGTAGATTTGCATAACCGTCTATTCTTGCTATCCTCTCTTTCTTTTCTCTTTCTTCTTCAATGTGATTTGGTTACTATTTATTCATGGACTGGAGAAATTTTTTGGCTAACTGGTAACAATTAAACTGCTTCAATACTTGCTTCAGTTGCTACTGTAATTCCTGAGGTTGGTGAGTGCAATTGTCATAAAGGTACTTAGTACAGTGTTACTTGTACTCAAGACACAACAACTGAGGAACAACAGAGCATAAAAAAAAAAGAAACACATAAATTAAAAAAATGGGTAGATCAAAAACAAATAAAACTGCTACTCCAATGAATGAAGACAGGAGCCCAGGAGAAACTACAAATCAGCCAGAAGTAACCATAGATAAGAAAAGTATGCAAGCAATAATAAACTTATTAATCACAGAAATGAAAACAACATTGGAGGAAAGGAATGGCAGTATTAGGGAAACAACAGTTGAGACCTCCAAGGAAAATACTGATTATCTTGAGGCAATTAGAGAACTGAAAGCTGAAATAGCTGTAATGAAGAAAGAAGCTGAGGCAAGGGAAAGCAGACTAACAGAAGCAGAACACCGAATTAGTCAGACAGAGGATGAGTTAGAGAAAACTAAGAAAGAGGGGAAAGAGCTTAAAAAGAGATTGAGAGACACTGAAAACAACAAAAGAGACATATGGGATGATCTCAAAAGAAGTAACATTCGCATAATTGGCCTGCCAGAAGAAAAAAGAGAGGAAGGGGAAGCAAACATTCTAGAGGAAATAATAGAAGAAAACTTGCAAGACCTGAATAACAGAAAGGACATCAAGATTCAAGAGGCCCAGAGAGTACCAAACAGAATCAACCCAGACCTGAAGACACCAAGACACATCATAGTCACAATGAGAAGAGTAAGGATAAAGAAAGGATCCTAAAGCTGTAAGAGAGAAACAAAAAAGTCACATACAAGGGAAAACCCATAAGATTATATGCAGACTTCTCCACTCACACTCTAAAAGCCAGAAGAGAATGGCAAGATATCTATCGAGCCCTGAATGAAAAAGGGTTTCAACCAAGGATAATGTATCCTGCTAGACTTTCATTCAAACTAGATGGAGGGATCAAAACCTTCTTAGACAAAAAACAGTTAAAGGAGGCAACAATCACCAAGCCGGCCCTGAAAGAAGTTCTAAAATACCTCTTATAAACAAGAACATCACTATAATACTTGCAGTATATAAGAGCAAACAAATTTTTTTTGAACAATGGCACTACAATACATTAAATCCATAATATCAATAAACGTCAATGGCTTAAACTCACCCAACAAAAGGCACAGGGTGGGGGGATGGATCAGAAAACATAACCCAACCATATGCTGCTTGCAAGAATCTCATCTGTCACAACAAGATAAACACAGATTAAAGTGAAAGGATGGAAAACTATCATACAGGCTAACGGACCACAAAAATGGGCAGGAACAGCCATTCTCATCTCAGACACGATAGATTTTAAATTAAATAAAGTAATAAAAGATAGGCAAGGACATTACATAATGATTAAAGGATCAATCAGTCAAGAAGACTTAACAATTATTAACATCTATGCACGCAATGAGGGACCATCTAAATACATCAAGCACCTACTGAAAGAATTTCAAAAATACATCAATAGTAATACAATAATAGTGGAAGACTTCAATACCCCACTCTCAGACTTCTTCTTCTAGCATTTGCCCTTCTTCCATAGCCAGTCAACAGTGTCAGCTTGAGCCAGCAGAGAACCAATAAAGATACAAAAGAATTGAATGAAGAGATTGACAGACTAGACCTCTTGGACATTTTCAGACTCCTTCACCCCAAAAAACTGGAATACACCTTCTTTTCAAATACACATAACACATACTCAAGGATAAACCACATGTTAGGCCACAAAGACAGCATCAATAAATTCAACAGCATTGAAACATCCCAAGTATCTTCTCAGACCACAGTGGAGTAAAACTAACATTTAACAACAAACAGAAAATTATTAAAAGTTACAGAATTTGGAAACTAAACAACATATTCCTTACGAAACACTGGGTCAGAGACTCACTCAAGGGGTAAATTCAAATGTTCCTGGAAAAAAATGAAAATGAAGACATAACCTATCAAAATATTTGGGACACAGCTAAAGCAGTACTGAGAGGGAAACTTATAGCCATACAATCACATATTAAACACCAAGAAGAAGCTCAAATGAACGACCTTACTGCACACCTCAAGGACTTAGAGGAAGAGGAACAAAGGAACCCTAAAGCAACCAGAAGACAGAAATCACTAAAGTTAGAGCAGAAATAAACAACATCAAAAATAAGAGAACCATACAAAAGGTCAATGAAGCCAGATGTTGGCTCTTTGAAAGATTAAACAAAATTGACAAACCCCTAGCCAGACTCACCAAACAAAAAAACAAAAAAGAGAGAAGACTCAAATTAATAGAATTGTAAATGATGGAGGAGATATCACAACTGACACAACAGAAATCCAGAGAATCCTGCGAAACTTCTATGAAGAACTACACGCCACCAAGCAAGAAAATCTGGAAGAAATGGAACAATTCCTAGAAGCATATGGCCTTCCAAAACTGAACCAAGAAGAACTACAAAATCTAAATGCACCAATCACAGACAAAGAAATTGAAACCGTTATTAAGAATCTCCCAAACAACAAAAGTCCTGGACCAGATGGTTTCACAAACAAATTCTACAAAACTTTCAGGAAACAGTACCCATACTTCTTAAGCTTTTCCATAAGATTGAAGAAACAGGAATCCTCCCTTCCACCTTATATGAAGCCAACATCACCCTGATACCAAAAGCTGATAGGGACAGAACAAAAAAGGAAAACTACAGACCAATATCTCTGATGAACATAGATGCCAAAATATTAAACAAGATCTTGGCCAACCGGATACAGCAACATATCAAAAAGACTGTTCATCATGACCAAGTGGGATTCATCCCAGGAATGCAAGGTTGGTTCAACATCCATAAGTCAATCAAGGTCATTCACCACATCAATAAAAGCAAAGCCAAAAACCACATGATTACTCAATAGACGCAGAGAAAGCCTTTGACAAAATCTAACACACATTCATGCTCAAAACTCTACAAAAAATGGGAATAGATGGGAAATTCCTCAAGATAGTGGAGTCTATATATAGCAAACCTACAGCCAACATCATACTCAATGGACAGAAGCTGAAAGCATTCCCCCTCAGATCGGGGACTAGACAGGGCTGTCCACTGTCACCGTTACTCTTCAACATAGTATTGGAAGTTCTTGCCATAGCAATCAGGCAAGAGAAAGAAATCAAAGCAATACAGATTGGAAGAGAAGAAGTCAAGCTCTCACTATTTGCAGATGATATGATAGTATACATAGAAAGACCTAAAGAATCCAGTAGAAAATTACTGGAAGTTGTTAGGCAATATAGCAAGGTATCAGGCTAAAAAATCAATGTACAAAAATCAGTGGCATTTCTTTATGCAAACACTAAATCTGAAGAAGAAGACATCCAGAAATCACTCCCATTTACTGTTTCAGCAGAATCAATCAAATACCTAGGAATAAAGTTGACCAAAGAAGTGAAAGACTTGTATGCTGAAAACAATGAGTCGCTACTCAAGGAAATAGAAACTGATACCAAGAAATGGAAAGACATGCCATGCTCATGGATTGGAAGAATAAATATCATCAAAATGAATATTCTCCCCAGAGCCATATACAAATTTAATGCAATACCCATCAAAGTTCCACCAAGCTTATTTAAGAGAATAGAACAAACACTACAATCATTTATCTGGAACCTGAAAACACTTAGAATTGCCAAAACCATCTTGAGGAAAAGAAACAGAAATGGAGGCATCACACTCCCTGACCTTAAACTATATTATAAAGCCATCATCATCAAAACAGCATGGTACTGGAACAAAAATAGGCACACAGACCAGTGGAACAGAATTGAAAGCCCAGAAATAAATCCCCACACCTAGTCTAGTCTTTGATAAGGGGGCCCAAAGCATTAAATGGAAGAAGGAGGCTCTCTTCAATAAATGGTGCTGGGAAAACTGGGTTGTAACATGCAGAAGAATGAAATTGAACCACTTTATCTCACCAGAAACAAAAATCAACTCCAAATGGATCAAAGACCTAGATGTCAGACCAGAAACAATCAAATACTTAGAGGAAAACATTGGTAAAAGACTTTCCCACCTACAACTCAAGGACATCTTTGATGAATCAAACCCAATTGCAAGGAAGACTAAAGTAGAAACAAACCAATGGGACTACATCAAATTGAAAAGCTTCTGCACATCCAAAGAGACTATTAAACAAACAGAGAGACCCCTCACAGAATGGGAGAAGATCTTCACATGCCATACATCAGACAAGAAACTAATCACCAAAATATATAAAGAGCTCAGCAAATTTAGCACCAAAAAAAGCAAATGACCCCATGCAAAAATGGGCAGAGGATATGAATAAAACATTCACTACAGAGGAGATCCAAAAGGCTAACAAACATATGAAAAACTGCTCTAGGTCACTTATTGTCAGAGAATTGCAAATTAAGACAACACTAAGATACCACCTCACTCCTGTAAGAATGGCATACATCTAAAAGGACAGCAGCAACAAATGCTGGATAGGATGTGGGGACAGAGGAACCCTTTTTAAAAAATTTTTTTAAATATTTTGTTTTATTTATTTATTCCCTTTTGTTGCCCTTGTTGTTTTATTATTGTAGTTATTATTGTTGTTGTCATCATTGTTGGATAGGACAGAGAGAAATGGAGAGAGGAGGGGAAGACAGAGAGCAGGAGAGAAAGATAGACACCTGCAGACCTGCTTTACCACCTGAGAAGCGACTCCCCTGCAGGTGGGGAGCCGGGGTTCGAACCGGGATCCTTATGCCGGTCCTTGTACTTTGTGCCACCTGCGCTTAACCCACTGCGCTACAGCCCGACTCCCCAGAGGAACCCTTTTACATTGCTGGTGGGAATGTAAATTGGTACAGCCTCTATGCAGAGCAGTCTGGAAAACTCTCAGAAGGCTAGACATGGACCTTCCATATGATCCAATAATTCCTGTCCTGGGGTTATATCCCAGGACTCCATAACACCCAACCAAAAAGAGGTGTGTACTCCTATGTTCATAGCAGCACAATTCATAATAGCTAAAACCTGGAAGCAACCCAGGTGCCCAACAACAGATGAGTGGCTGAAAAAGCTGTGGCATATATATACACAACGGAATACTATGCAGCTATCAAGAACAATGAACCTACCTTCTCTGACCCATCTTGGACAGAGCTAGAAGGAATTATGTTAAATGAGATAAGTCAGAAAGATAAAGATGTTATGGTATGATCCCACTCATCAACAGAATTTGACTAAGAACATCTGAAAGGGAAACTAAAAGCAGGACCTGACCAAATTGTAATTATGGCACCAAAGTAGAAGCCCTGTGGTGAGGGGTAGACATGCAGCTTCCTGGGCCAGTGGGGGGTGGGAGTGGGTGAGAGGGATGGGTCACAGTCTTTTGGTGGAGGGAATGGTGTTTATGTACACTCCTAGCAAAATGTAGACATATAAATCACTAGTTAATTAATATGAGAGGGTGAAAATCAATTGTATGTCTGAAAGTTTTTCGAAGCACAAACTGAATCTTTTTAATATATAGGCTGTGTATTTGATATACGGATTCTCTCAAAAGCCTAGACCAAGTAGATTAGAAGCATCCAATAGCACAGCTATATACAAGATACTGGGTACTGTACAGCAAACCATAACAAAAGGACTTTTCAAAGTTAACCCAATTACCAAATAATGTGATGATAACATTAACTATTATCGATTGTCTTTTTGAACCCTAAGACAGCAGGAACCTCACATCTCCACTATAGAGACCCTACTTCCCCCAGTCCTGGAACCCTTAGATAGTGCCCACTTTCCCGTATGCCTCTCCCAATCCATACCAAATAATATTGCAACCGCCAACCACAACCTAACCAATGCAACAATTGCCACCTCAACATGCTTCACCTCAGACTGTGTCCGGAGACTTCACGTGTGGAATGACAACCCTTCAGCTTCATTACTCGGGTGAGACCTTTCCTTTTATAGTACACTCTAATTTCATCTCAGGTGGTTCACTTTCTAACAAAGTCCCATAACCTAGATATACACCAGTTTCTGTGAGAGAGAGCTTATGTGCACACGTATCCATAAACTACTGCAAAATATATACCTGAAAGCAGAAGTACACTAGAGTTTGCAGTGAGTACCTCCCTAACACTTCCTCTCCACTATTCCAAGCTTTGGGTCCATGATTGCTCAACAAATTGTTTGGCTTTGTATGTTAACTCTCTTTTCAATCACCAGGTTCCAGATGCCATCAGGATGCTAGCCAGGCTTCCCTGGATTGAAGACCCCACTAATGTGTCCTGGAGCTCAGCTTCCCCAGAGACACACCCTACTAGGGAAAGAGAGAGGCAGACTGGGAGCATGGACCGACCAGTCAATGCCCATGTTCAGCGGGGAAGCAATTACAGAAGCCAGACCTTCTACCTTCTGCAACCCTCAATGACCCTGGGTCCATGCTCCCAGTGGGATAGAGAATGGGAAATCTATCGGGGAGGGGGTGGGATATGGAGATTGGGTGGTGGGAATTGTGTGGAAATGTACCCCTCCTACCCTATGGTTTTGTTAATTAATCCTTTCTTAAATAAAAAAATTTAAAAAAATATGTGATAACTTTAAAGCATGAAAGGGGAGGAAGAAATGGATAGATATTAAAGCAAAGTATGGTGAGACAGAAAACAGTTTTATAGACTCTTAGGTGTGTTTATATAGAAGTTATATACTTTTATGCATAACACATTTGAATGCATAGTATTCTATGTCTTTTTAAAATTATGTAATTTTATCTCAAGTACTTTTGAATTTTTCCTACATTATTTTTTATTTTTCTCATCCTAACTATGTATAATACATTGAGTCTCTTTGAATTTGGTATTTGTGTTCACAGACTCTTATAGTTTATATCTGTTACAAAATGACCTACATATCTCTGAAGGAGAAATACCAGATGGTTTTGCCCATATGTGCAATACAAGGAACTGAAGCACATGAACTTGTTGACATTTTTTTAAATATTTATTTAATTTATTTATTCCCTTTTGTTGTCCTTGTTGTTTTATTGTTGTAGTTATTATTGTTGTTGTTGTTGTTGGATAGGACAGAGAGAAATGGAGAGAGGAGGGGAAGACAGAGAGGAGGAGAGAAAGATAGAGACCTGCAGACCTGCTTCACCACCTGTGAAGCGACTCCCCTGCAGGTGGGGAGCCGGGGTTCGAACCGTGATCCTTATGCCGGCCCTTGTGCTTTGCGCCACCTGCGCTTAACCCACTGTGCTACAGCCTGACTCCCACTTGTTCACATTTTTAAAAACATAGTCAACCAGTGTTAAGGCTTTATGAAAACTATGGTGACTATGCGGTGGGGGGTAATGGAGAGCTACGGGAGGGCAGATCACAGTACTCCAGTGTGATGTGAAACTATACCTCTGTTTCTTTAGGACCTTGTAAGCCATTATTAAATCACAGACAAATCAAAACAAACAAAAAATCAAATATCTATATTGCTAACATATATAACCAACAGAAGTCAAAATACAGGCAGGGGTAGATAGTATAATGGTTATGCAAACAGACTCCCATGCCTGAGGCTCTAAAGTCCCAGGTTCAATCCCCTGCACCACCATAAACCAGAGCTGTGCAGTGCTCAGGTAAAAAAAAAAAAAAAAAGTCAAAATACTAAAGATTCAACCAGGGAAAATATAGACTCTTCAAGTAACAGTACTTTATTCACAAGTAAAAACCTGTGTATCTTAACACTTCTACCCCATACAAAGTTTTATTTAAAATCAGTTGTAGACCTATATCTTGAGGGCAATGTTATAAGCTTCTAGTAGAAGAAAGCTAAAAATCACAATCAAAGAAGGCAGGCAACTTTTTAAAACCTGTTGTCTTCTTCTAGCGTTTGCCCTTCTTCCGTAGCCAGTCAACAGCGTCAGGTTGAGCCTGATGTAAAGTTTCGAGACCTCCTTTGAATCTGGAGAAAAACCTGTTGTGATAAAGAAAGAAACCAAATATTGAATTACAACAGAAAAAAATATATATATAATGTTTCCTTTCCAAAAGATGGCATCAATAAAATGAAAAGACAAAAGAGAATGGAAAAAATATTTGTGAAATATGTAAACAATAAGGAACTTGTATTTAGATTACAGAAAGAATTTTCACAACTCATTATTAATAAGATAACCTCCTACAAAAAGGCAAATTATTTTGACAGACACTACCACAAAAGATATAAGCACAGATGGTGAACACATTAAAATTTTTCAGCAGCATTATTCAATAAGGAAATACAATTTAAATTCCAGTGAAATACTTTAACACATGTTCTAAATGACCACAGTGAAAAACCACTACATTTCTAGTGAAATGAATAAAATTAGCCTGAGCATACCAAGTATTGGCATGAATGGGGAGCAATTATGACTGTCATTTATTATCAGTAAGAGTATAAAATCTTACATTCTCTTTGAAATTTAGCTCAGAGGGGCCGGGTGGTGGTGCACCAGGTAGAGCACACATATTACACTTTGCAAGGACCCAGGTTCAAGCCCCCTGTACCTACCTGCAGGGGGAAAGGTTTGCAAGTGGTGAAGCAGTGCTGCAGGTATCTCTCTATCTGTCTCCCTTTCTATCACCCTCTTCCCTCTCGATTTATGTCTGTCTCTATCCCATAAATAAAGATAATAAAAAGTTATTAAAAAAAAGAAATTTAGCTCAGCAGTTTCTTAAAAGGTTAACAGAATTTTATCATATAGCATAGCTATTCCATTTCTAGATAAACCCATGAAAATGAAAAGATCCAACAAAGATTTTTACACAAATCACTATAGCAGTTCTAGCATTAGTAATCTTTTTTTTTTAATTTTATTATTTATTCATGAAGATAGAAGAGAGAGAGAAAGTACCAGATATCACTCTGGTACATGCTTCTGGGGATTGAAGTCAGGACCTCATGCTTGAGAATTCAACGCTTCATCCACTAAGACACCTCCCGGACCACATAATTTTTAAATTGAAAGCAGCCTAATTATTTATCTACTGACATAAAAGAATGGGCAAAACTTGCAATGTAGTCATATAATGGAGTATTAACCATCTATTAAAAAAACTTCTATAACCTTATGCATCTTCAAATCATTGACCACATCTTGAAAAAAACAAGGTTAAAGAAAAAAAAAACAGTAAATCCAGTAAATAGAATAGTAAAGATGTAAGCATAATACACACACACACACACACACACACACACACACACACACGATTGAACTGTATTTTAGGGGTTAGGTGGTGATGCACCTGGCTGAGTTCATAAGTTCCAATGCACTAGGATCTAGGTTCCAACCCACCAGTCCCCATTTGCAGGGTATTTTGAAAGTAAGGAAATATTAAACAATGAAATATGAGCATTCTTAGAAGAGGATAAGGTATGGGAGAGTTCATAAGTACAGATGCATTGATAATGCTCTAGTGATGAATTCACAGGAGCTTATTTTATTTCGAATGTTTCACAACTTAACGTAGATGCTACACATAGGTACATGTATATTTAATAAGGTAATTAAAATAATATTGAAAGTAATGAAGGCAAATAATCAATAACTTTTGGTAAGTTATTAATGATAGTGATAGCTGTCACAGTCATATAATTTTATGCTTAGTGAATAATGGCTTTTAGGAACCAATAAAACATAAAAGAGCACATAATAGCAATAATATAGACAAGATCATTTTATAAAGATATACATTAATGATCAGGAGAATGCAAGCTTGAACAGTTACAATAAGATCAGCATATCAGTCACTTCAAGCCTACTAGAATTTTAAACATTTAAATGAGTGATAGTAATAGAAAGAATCGGTGCCTACATAGGAAGATAGGAATTATTTGGCACTGATGACAGAATGATAAGCTGGCAAAGACATCTCAGAAATTTGGCAATGTCGTAGTCAAAGATAACAGTGAGTAGTAGCAACACTACATCTGAATGTGTACTTCAGAGAAACTTATGTAAAAGATGTTTGTTTCAGCATCAGCAGACAAGCCAATAAATAAATTTTAGATAATCATGTGATGGAATGTTATATAGAGCCAAAATAAACACACTAAATATATGCATTAATAAGTGTAGTTCTCAAAGATTCTGCTGAGTTTAAAAGGAAGCTATGTAACTATATAAAAATATAAAACATTTATGCAAGTGTAAAAGCAACACCAACATATGTATTTTTCTGTACACAAAGCAAGGAAGTTTTTTTTTTTTTTTTTTACTTTACCAGTAATTTTTTTTATTAATTAAAAGTGTGCTTGGAGAAAATGCAACCAACATTTATATTTGTTGTATATACATGCTTGACATGTGGTTTGTTTCTCTTATCAGAATCTCCTTTTTTTCTCTAAGTAAATATGTATGTGTGAAACACATAAAAAATGAGTGAAGTCTTCAAATACTTATTGGAAAAGCACTCTTCTTAAAGCTATGCTTGCTTGTCAAATAGTATGAGAAAGACATTTATCACACTTACATTTGTATAACTTTCATGGGGAAATGTGTATAAGGAAGAGCAATGGGGGGGTTCAGGTGGTGGTACTCCACATTGTGTGCACACATGACAATGTGCAAGGACCAGGCTTCAAGCCCATGGTCCCTACCTGTCAGGGGGTGGTATTTTCACGAATGGTGAAACAGTGGCTGCAGATGTCTGTGTCTTTCCCTTCATAACTCCTCCCCCTCCACTCTAAATTTCTCTCTGTTTTTATCCAAAATAAATAAACAAATACAACATTTTTAAAGTTATGGTGGATTTGAGCTATTACTTACTTACCTTTGAATAAGCATATAAGTGTAGTTATAGTTTGCATTCATTAGATATTAGTGAAATGATTAATTTATTATGTAGGTTTTTTTGTTGTTGTTGTTATTTTCATGATACAATTTCCAGTGATTTTCAACTCTATACTGCGAAACCAATTTCATTGAGTTAGGTTAGTTTTCTGTGTATTTTTCCACAACTCAACTTTCCAAAGCCAATGAAAGCTTTCTATATTGGAAAATACTTGCAAAATTCTCTGGACATCTCATAAAAATCTGGAGTGGAAGTGATGATGAATTTATTTTTTATTAGTTATTTAAAACTTATTAACATGATTGTAAGATAACATGGGTACAATTCAATAAAATTCCCACCGCCAGAGTTCAGTCTCACATCCCCTCAGTTGGAAAATTTGCTCTTCATGGGACCAGGTGGTGGTGCACCTGGAAAAGAACACACATTACAGTGTGCAAAGATCCAAGTTCAAGCCCCTGATCCCCACCTGCAGGAAAACTTCATGAGTTGTGAAGCGGAGCTGCAGGTGTATCTCTATCTTTCTTCCTCTGTATCTCCCTTTCCCCTCTCAATTTCTCTCTGTCTCTATCTATCCAATAAGAAATAAATAAATTATTATTATTATTTAAATTAAAAAGAAAGTATTTTTTATCCCTCTGGGAGTATGGACCAAATGAATTTATATCTTAATATTTATTTCTTAGTATTCATTTCAATAAGAGGAAAGCCGGAACACTACTCAATTCTTACTTACAGTGGTGCTGGGGATCGAACCTGGAGCTTCCAGGGCCTTGGGTATGCAAGGACTGTGCTCTAGTGCTGGCTGACCTGTCTCCTTAGTATAGGATGATATATTTAAAGTAACATTTTTCATAGGTTAATGTTTTTATCAATTACTCAAAAGTATGTATTTTTATTTATTTATTTACTGGGTGGAGACAGTGAAATCAAGATGGAATGGGTATATATAGAGGGAGAGAGGAAGACCAACACCTGCAGCATGACTTTGCTGCTCCTAATACTTTCTCCCTGCAGGTGGAGACCCTGGTCGTGAACCTGGGTCTTTATACATTGTAACATATGCACTCTATCAGGTCAGCCATTGCCCAGCTTCCTGTAAAATATGTCTTATCTTTCTAACAGTTGCAGGAAGAAAAACAAACCTTGGTGTGGGCCGCATTACACCCAGTTGAGCCCACACATTACCATACACATTCAAGCTCTCACTCCTCACCTGCAGGGAGAAAGCTTCACAAGCATTGAAGTGGGTCTATAGGTGTATTTCTCTCCCTCTCCCTCCCTCTCTCTCTCTCTCTCTCTGTGTCTCTCCTACTATCTCAATTTCTATCTGTCCTTCTTTATTAAAAAAAAAGGAAAAGTGGCAGCTGGGAACAGTGGATTTATCATATAAGCAATGAGCCCTAGTGATAACCCTGGTGGCATTGAAAATAAAAATAACAAAACTTCCATATATAGTTTAATCTGATCATCTTTTTAAATTATTATTTAAAAAATGGAAATACTGACAAGACCATAGGATAAGAGGAGTACTAATCTGATCATTTAAAATGAGGTTTTTGATTTGGGCATATACTGTCTATCCAGATTTTGTAACAGATCTCTGGTTTTATCTGGAGACACCTGTGTATAGCTAGAAGATGATCTTCAGATCCTTTTCTTTCTCTTATATAGATTGAGGAGTGCCCGATGAGCTGCCAATAATAACTTTTGGGTGGGATTTTTTAGAGATAGCTCTTTAAAGACCTCTGATTGGTCTGAGAGAATTACTATACCCCTTAAGGTCCTGCTTATGTCTCCCTGGAAGATGGATTGATGGCTGGAATTCTAGCAACCACCCTGTGACCCTAATAGCAGAAGAATGTGTACTTTATTTTTTTCATTTTTTTATGAATAATGTTGGATTACAGGATTATAAAAATACATGGTATATTTCCACAATGTGCCCACCACTGAGGTTCTGTGTCTTCACCTTCCATCTCTTAAAGATAACACATATCCGCCATAGTTCTCACAAATTCTCAGCAACAATATTTTTTTGTTCATTTTCTGCAAGTTCCTGTGGTTCATTTTTCTAGGTGGCATGTGTGAGTTTTGAAACTATCTTGTAGTTGTCTCTTTCCTTACTTCACTAAGCATAATAACCTACAATTCCATTTTGTGCCAAAGGACATGCTATCTCTTTTTTGACTGAAGAGTAATATTGCATGGATCTCATAACATTTTCAGTCAGTCATCTGTTGCTGGGCATTTTGGCTACTTCCACTCTTTGGTTATTGTGAATGATGCAGCTACGAACATTGGAGCGCATGTCCCTTTGAATTGGTGATTGCATGTCTTTTGGATAAATGCCTTCCTTAGATTGGTATTGCTGGATCACAAGATAATCCCATTTTTATTTGCTTAAGCCCCCATACAGTCTTCCAAAGGGACTGCACCAATTTACATTCCCACCAGCAGTGGAGCAGAGTTCCTTTTTTCCCCCACAGCCTCTCTGAAATCTGTCATTTCCTCTTTTGTTGAAGACATACATTTTAAATGGTAGAAAAGACAGGTAGTAGAATATTGATTCTTCTTTTATTTTGTAGATTGCTCATACTAGGACTGGAATATGTAACTTCTTATCTCACAAAAAGCAATAAAACACTTAAGTTATTATTATTTTTTTAAATACTAGAGATTATTTTATTATCTTTTTTTAAACATCACCACAAAGTCAACACCTGAATTAATTGGCAGTTGAGAAGAAAAAAAAAGTGATGAGGGTTGACATGTCTCTCTTTAAAACTACTTTTAAAATATAGAATAAGGTTTATTATTTTTAGAAATTGTATTTTTCCTTACTTTATTTTACATGTGTAAAACCAAATCTCTGTATCTTCAAATTATAGTCATCTAAAATATTACTAGGTATACAGTTGAAATTTTTTTCAGTTTGCTGCTAAGTTTCAGTATCTAGAAAGCAGTTCATTTTTTAGTGTATCTCTGTTCTACACCTAATCAAAAACTAAGGATACTTTAGTTATAGAAAGTAAATGAATCATCCAGCCTATGAGTTATAGATTATTGATAAAATTTACTTTGTCTTAAACTCTAAGAGAAATGAATGTCTTTTTACTCAAACTTTGGGGGTGAAGAAGTCTGTGGTTTTTGTAGTATAACATTAAATATGTCAAAGACTTTAAACTCTGAGGAAAATGAAAGATATTTAGCCTTAAAACATACGAAATCAAGTATTGATCGTAAGATGATATATATTATTCTATTTTGAGGGGATCATTCACATCTTGGAAGAGATGATGGGGTACAAACCAGAAGCATATAGATCTTCCCAACTGGATGTTTAGATCTAATAGTCATCCAGTCCCCACTGGAGAGAGAGAGAATCCTCATGAAGTTCCTGACAGTTTTATTTATTATTATAATGTTTGTTACTACTGGAGCTTCAAAGCTCCAGGTAGACTTTTCTTTTTTTATGATCTAAGGACAGATCATAAAGGAAGAGAGATGGACACCACAGCGTAGAATCTTTCCCCAGTGCCTGGTTATTCACACATGTGTGGGGCTTCAAACCTGGACTACCTAAGTGAGCCACCTCATAGTACATAGAAATATAGAAGTTTGAGGGGGTATAAATCTAGATAAGATATTGCATGCACTTCAGTGAAAGTGAATAAAAGAAAGTAGTTAATATAGACATCTAAAGAAAAGAAATTTAAAACCATGTAATGAATACAAATCAAATAAAAACCAAAGCAAATAATCAAAGCATAGAATAAATATTAGCATAAGGAAAAGGATTGTGAATTTTGTTTTGATTCATCAATGGTATCTTGGCAAACGCTAGAAGAAGAATGGTATCTTTAGAGAAGAAGTAATATCAAGTATGTGTGGGTAAATAATTTAGCAAAAAAATAGTAAATGAAGCTGCCTCTCAGGATTAACATGAGCTAATGCTAGCTCTATAAATATTTTATTTATAAAAAGAAAACATTGACAAAATCATAGGATAAAAGGGGTACGACTCCACACAATTCCCACCGCCAGAACTCTGTATCCTATCTCCTCCCATGATAGCTTTCCTATTCTTTATCCCTCTGGGAGTATGGACCCAGGGTGATTGTGGGATGCAGAAGGTGGAAGGTCTGACTTCTGTAATTGCTTCCCCGCTGAACACGGGTATTGACGGGTCGATCCATACTCCTGGCCTGTCTCTCTTTCCCTAGTGGGGAAGGGTTCTGGGGAAGTGAAGCTCCAGGACACATTGGTGGGGTTGTTTGTCCAGGAAAGTCTGGTTTGCATCATGCTAGCATCTGGAACCTGGTGGCTGAAAAGAGAGTTAACATAAAAAGCCAAATTGTTGACCGATCATGGACCTAAAGGCTGGTATAGTGCAGGTGAAGAGTTTGGGGGGGGGGGTCTCCGTTTTGTAGATAGCTAGTAGGCATATTTTAGTTATATTCCAATAGGCCTGTGGCTATACTAGTGGTTTTGTTTGTTTGTTTGTTTGTTTGCCTGAGCCTGAAATCTGATATGCAGGTGGATTCTAATTATTGTCTGGGGAGATGATGTCATGGCTGTCTGAAGGACCAGAAAGATGGATAAGGGAAGAAAGTATCTCCCAAATATGGGAAAGGTGTATAAATACTGTTGATTATAAACCCATTGGTTTATTATTTTTTAATATCATTGTCAAGAATGCTACTATTAGCTGTGTGTAATGACTAATTTACAGCCCGAAATATTCATACAAATTAATCAAGATATCACTGTCTTAAAGCTACATATTCATTTTTGGGAAAGCTATAGGGGAGATGATAAGGAATTTTGATTTGATCTTGAAGAAAATTTGGGGAGAGTCCAAATAAAATATAAAACGATTGGTAGTTGATGTGATTAGCATTATGAAAGCAGCTGAATTAGTGAATAAGGCATTCAAAGCTGTTAAATTTAAAAGTTGTTGAAGGATGAGAATATCACTACCTAAAAAAATCCAATTTAAAATATTTTATGGAATGCAGGGGAAAGAGCAAAAAAAAAAAAAAAGGTTAGCATAAGCTGGAGGAGAGAAATGTTAGTGATAAACATAAAAGTGTTTTTTTTTAATAGTTTAGATAACACGAGCAAAGCAATTTTCAACTGTTGAAATTTACCAAGCAGAATTTTTGAAGGATGCTGAATTTAACTTTTTTTTTGGTGAAAAAATAATTTGCTGTGGAAACATAAACAAATAATTTACTTTGACAGTAAATTACCAAAGGCTACTGTGCATCATTGGTAAAGAGCAGGCACAGTCACGTATGACCAAACTAGGGAGAGAACTGAAGCACCAGAGGTAGCTCTCAAAACTAGCTAGTATATAGACTAGGAAGGGAAGTTACTTCTAACAGCCAGATGATGTTGACTTTATTAAGTGTATTTTTAAAAATTACTATTGTTATTCTTATCATTTTACTGCCACCAAGCTTTTCACTGGGGCTTGGTGAGGGCACTATGAATTCTTGGTTCCTGGTAGCATTTCTTTTCATTCTACTTTATTATTGTTATTATCATTATTATTAATTATTTGACAGGACAGAGATCAATTGAGATGGAAGAGGAGATAGGGAGGGAAAGAAAAAGAGAGACACCTGCAGATCTGCTTCACCATTCGTGAAGTGTCCTCCTTGCCAGTGGGGAGCAGGGGTTCAAACCCAGATCCTTTTGCATGGTGATATGTGCACTTAATCAGATGCTCCAACACCTGCCCCCTTATAGAAGGCCTATTTAAGATAAGGTTGACTCTGAAACTCTGAATTCATGTTTCCATGAGGGATTTTAATTATACTTACTTGAGTTAATTTTCTTTTTCTTTTTTTAAAAGAAGTTACTCAAAAATTTATTTATTTATTTATTTATTTATTTATTATTGGATAGGCACAGACAAATTGAGAGAAGTAAGAAGATATAGAGAAACACCTGTAACCCTGCTTTACCCCTTGTGAAGCTTCTTCCTCCATGTGGGTGGGGCCCAGAACCTTGAACCTGAGTCCTTGTATACTGTAATAATGTGTACACTTAACTAGGTACATCACCACCTGGCCCCCAGGTGGACTAATTTTCTAGCAATGTGATAATGATTTTTCTATTTAGTGGAAACTCTTAACATTATTTGGGATATTTAAATCAAATTAAGATGAGAGTGATGCTCTGCTTCTCTCCAACTCTCTCTTTCTCTGTTCTTTATTATTTAAAAAAAAATTAAACAGAGAGACAAAGAGGTAGAGAGGGAGGGGGGAGACTTCCTTCAGTGTGGTGTGGCCCTGGCTCAAACCTGGGCTGCAAGACATGTCACAGAAACATTCTATCCAAGTTAGCTAGTTTGATGGTGCTCTCTGTCCTTAATTAAAAATCTTTCACCACTTGAGATCACTTCAATTTTCATTCTGAATATTCTTGATCTGGCTTTTGACTTTTTGAGTGCCTCCTCACTAGAGAATGTTTTATTGTCGAGTTAATTATTTATAATACACTTGTTAACACATAGATACTGTCTCTCATCTCCTCGTGATAAGTCTCTGCAATCCACTCCTCCAAATAGGTCCTTTCCGTCATCATATACCTGGCCCAGGCCCCTTCCATCTCACCAGAGTCTTTTTGCTTTGGTGCAATACACCACATACAGTCCAAGTTTCAAATAATGGTTCCCTCTACTGCTCTTGCTTCCATAAGTTCCACCTATGTCTCAAGTAATTCAGTATGCATCATTCTATCTCTGGCTTATCTCACTTGACATAATATTTCAAGTTTTGTCCAACATATGGCAAAGAATATGAATTTGTCATATCAAAAGCTACATTTTGAATATATACCACAATTTTCTTAGTCCTTCATCTGTCCTGGTGCATCTGGGTTGCTTTCAAATTTGGGGCTTTCATAAATTGTGAATACTGGTGAGCATAGATCTCTTTGAGTAGGTATCTTTGTTTCTTTTGGGTAAAACACCCAGGAGTGGGATTGCCCATTGATAGGGTAGGCTACTTTTTAGCGTTCTGATAAGACTCTAGACTGTTTTCCACAGAGTTTGAACCAAATTCTGTCTTTACTAATAAAGTAGTAGAATTCCATTTTTTTTAGAATATTTAATTTTTATTCCCTTTTGTTGTCCTTGTTTTATTGTTGTAGTTATTATTGTTGTTATTGAAGTCATTGTTGTTGGATAAGACAGAGAGAAATAGAGAGAGGAGGAGAAGACAGAGAGGGGGAGAGAAAGATAGACACCTGCAGACCTGCTTCACCACTTGTGAAGCGACCCCCTTGCAGGTGGGGAGCTGGGGGCTTGAACCAGGATCCTGATGCTGATCCTTGTTCTTCATGCCGTGTGCGCTTAACCTGCTGCGCTACAGCCCAACTCCATAGATATTACATTTTATGTAGGATTCATTTTGAATTCATTTTGGGGTATGGTATGAAGAAGAATTCTAAGTTCATTATTTTACATGCGTGTGTTCTGTTGGTATGCTTCTAAATTCTGCTTATAAGACCTTTTGTTTTGATCATCACATTAGGTTCGCTTGTATTACTTACGATATGGTTTATTTACATAATCATTGTTTTACCTGGGCCCTGCCCTGCCTGCAGGGTATTGGTTTAATCCCCACTGCTTAGATGGAAGCTTTCTATGTTCTGTTCATGCTCTTTTTTTTTGCTCCGCCCCCTCTCCTAGTCATTTCCTTTCCCTTGTCACTTCCAGTGAAGAGATGCATAAAAGGCGATGTATCTGATTAATAAATGAGATACCGCTTCCCAGCTCAGCCAAGTTCTCAAGATCTTCCTGCACAGTCATCACCGCCCAGCTATCATCCACATTGGTCTCCAGTTCCTACTGATTCTGTGCTCGGAGAAACTAAGATGGAACTTTCAGAAAGCAAACTGGTGTCTGTTCAGTGATCTTACCAACAAATCTATTCCTGCAATTCCAATTAACTCTATCCCCTCTGAAGATTCCTACAGGTACTTCCACCAAGCCATCTTCAAAGCAGCTTCCCAAGCCATTCCTCGTGGGAGATGTGCTAACTATACACCTTGTCTTGATGCTGAATGCAAGCAACTACTAAAGCAGTATGATGAGTCGGGCGACCCAGATGTGGCTGACCATCTCATTGCCTCCCTGGATGCAGCACGCCAAGCCTGCTGGCAACAACTCACGGAAAGTCTGAACTTCACCCACTCAAGTGGGAAGGCCTGGAAGCTTCTTCACAGACTGGGTGCCGGTAGCCAACCCCCTCCTGTCTCCCATCCTCCTGTATCTCCAAACTCAGTGGCCAGTCACCTAACTCAAGTTGGACATGCGAAGATCGACCCAGTCTGAAAAAGAGAAATTTCCCATGAGTGGTCATCCCAAAACTCTCTCCCTTTACACTGTCTGAACTGGAAGACACTTTGAAGAGGGTTAAACCGGGAACAGCTGCTGGCTATGATAACATCACCCCAGAACTCATTCTTAACCTGGGTCCCGTGGCAAAGAAGTGGCTCGCTTCATTCCTGTCCCACATCTTGGAATCTGAGTCTATGCCCAAAGTTTGGCGTCTTGCGAAGATTATAGCGGTTTTAAAACCAAAGAAAGACCCAACACTGGCTGCCCGATATAGACCAATTTCTCTCCTCTCCGTGTGTTACAAACTCCTTGAGAGGCTGCTTCTGTCACATATTTCTCATCTTACAGAGAAATTCCTATCACCCGCCCAAGCTGGTTTCCACCCAGGAAGATCTACCTGCGAACAAGCCCTGGCCCTCTCAACTTACATTGAAAATGGATTCCAGAAGAATTTAAAGACGGGTGCTGTCTTTGTTGATCTCACAGCAGCCTATGACATGGTCTGGCACCGTGGTCTCCTAGTCAAGATCTCAAGATGCCTGCCTCCATGGGTGGCCAACACTATATCGTTTCTTCTCCAAAACAGAAGATTCCAGGTGCATCTGGGTGACAAGTCTAGCAGATGGAGACTTGTCTCAAGTGGCCTCCCCCAGGGCTCTGTTCTGGCTCCTAAGCTATTTAATATTTACGTCAATGACCTCCCAGAAACTTCTTCAAGGAAGTTCATCTACGCCGATGACATCTGCTGTGCAACTCAGGCATCCAAGTTCGACATCCTCGAGGAAACACTCACGAAAGACATGTCTCTGATATCTGATTACTGTAAAAAATGGCGACTAATCCCTAGCACTGCAAAAACGGTATCATCTGTTTTCCATCGGTATCATCTATTTTCCATCTACACCATGCCTCGGCCTCGTGTGAGCTTAATGTGCAGCTTGGCGATACGAGAATCCGACATGAAGCCCAGCCAGTCTATCTTGGCGTTACTCTCGATTGCACTCTGTCATTTCACAAACATCTCATAAAAACTGCAGCAAAGGTGGGTGCGAGGAATAACATCATTGCAAGACTGGCCAGCTCCTCATGGGGCACGAGTGCTTCCACACTACGATCATCATCTCTGGCATTATGCTATTCCACTGCAGAATACTGTGCTCCAGTATGGTTCCTAGCCCCCATGTCCACTTGGTTGATTCCAAATTATATTCCTCCATGAGGATAATTTCTGGAACCATCCGTTCACCCCGGTTCCATGGCTGCCAGTTCTTAGCAACATCGCCCCGCCAGATATTCGTCGGGATGCGGCATCATCTAAGTTCATTTCCCACGTCTACGCTCGACCGGACCTGCCAATATACGCGGATATCTTCGCCCACCCTGTCCAACACTTGACGTCTCGTCACCCAATCTGGTCCCCTACGCCTACACTGAATTTCTCTGTTCCAGACTCTTGGAAACAGAGTTGGCAGTCAGCTGAGGTAAAGAACAAACACCTCATCACAGCCCCCTGCAAGCGTCAACCCGGCTTTGACCTAGCACGTTATGACTGGGCTCTCCTCAATTGCTATCGAACAGGCCATGGCCAGTGGGCCGCTATGTTCCATCGCTGGGGAGCCAGAGATGACCCGAACTGCCCCTGTGGCTACAGACAGACTATGACCCACATAGTCAATGGCTGCCACCTCTCCAGTTTCAAAGGAGGTCTTGAAACTTTACATCAGGCTCAACCTGACGCTGTTGACTGGCTACGGAAGAAGGGCAAACGCTAGAAGAAGAAGCTCAGCCATGAGTCCCTGGTCATCTGTCTCCCGCCCTCGAAGCTAGACCAGCAGTGTTTAATCATGCCATCACTATTTCTTTTTCTTTCTTTTTGGGGAGATTATTTTTATTTACTCTTATTTTCTTGGGGGGTTAATGAATTACAGCACATTTCTCTATCCATGTGTATGATTTCCTAGATTTCCATAATTGGTGTCTGCTACATACTCTTGCCACTCCCCCCACCACCCCAGACACCCTTTTACTCCAACCCCCCCATTCCATTCCATCTCCAGAATCCCTAGCTTTGGTTCAATAAGCCACCCTCAGTCCAAGTTTCATCCTGTGTTCATTCTCCCTTTCTGTCTCCCAAGTTCCACCTACATGTGGAATCATGTCATGTTAATCCCTCTCTTTCAGATACATGCCACTTACCATATTTCCTGCTGATTCCAGTGAAGGTGTGAGAAAGAAATTGAGAATTTTAGAGTTTCTGTTAGTTCTGATATCTAATCTTCCCCTCCCATTGTAGCTGTCCTTGTTATTGTTGCCACTGCTGACATTGTTGTTGGATATGACCGAGAGAAATAGAGAGAGGAGGGGAAGACAGAGGGAGAGAGGAAGATAGACAGACACCTGCAGGCCTGCTTCACCACTTGTGAAGCACTGCAGGTGGTGGGGAGACAGAGACAGGGAGCAAAAGATAGACATCTGCATATGTGCTTCACCTTGATAAAGTGTTTCCCCTGTAGGTGAGGAGCTGAGGGCTCCAACTGGTATTCTTGAACCTGTCATTAACCACTGCACTACCACCTGGCCCCAGATACCTAGATCTTTGATAGCTGGCCCTTGTTCACCAACTTTGGTCATATCACTCTGTCCTTTCTGCCCTTCCTTTCCCTGTATGCTTCTTCCACCTGTTGCTGTTTTTTGAGTTCCCAGTTCTATTTTATCACAGATGAATTCCTTTGGAGTTAATGTTCTTTTATATTTTTCCTTGTAGAACTCCTTTCAGCAATTTTTGTGAGACAGGGTTGTTGCTGGTGAATTCCTTCTGTTTCTGAATGGTTCAGAAGCTTTTGATTTCTCCTTTATACTTGGCAGGAGAGAGTAATGGTGGGTGATAATTCTTACCTCTTCATATTGTAAAAACAGCATTCCATTCCTTTTTTGATTTGTGGGTTTGTCTTGAGAAATCTGATGAGAGCTTGGTGGTTATACCTCTGTATGTTAGCTTCTTTCTTTCCCTTGCACAGTGCAATACTTCCTTGTCCTTACTATTACATCTCTTGACATTGGCATTTTGGAGTTCAGTAGCATTGGTTTCTGTTCAACTTCTTCTATATTTTGACTATTCCCCAGGTGTGGAAAATTTTCTGCAATAATTTATTTCTGTATGGAGAGTTCTGTCTTCTCTTCATCCTCAGGTACCCCGATAATTTTCACTTCTTTCTTCTGATGGAGTCTGCTGTTTCATTTTTCATCGACCTTTCTTTTTCAGAAGCTTTGCACTCCAAAAGTGTAGTGGTTTGAGCTAGCCCTGCTATTTCAATCCTCAAGCTGATCTATTCTGGATACAAGGGATCTCATATAAGCCCTAGTGCTTTCCATGGTTTCCTTGAATTCCCATATATAGTTGTATTATCTCTATTATTTATTGGATAGAAACAGCTACACACTGAGAGGGAAGGAGGTGATAGACACCTGCAACAGTGCTTCACCACTCACAGGGTATTCCCCCCTGTAGGTGGAGGTCAGGAGCTTGGAACCCAGGTCCTTCCACATTGTAACACGTGCGCTCAATCAGGTACTGCACCACCTGCTCCCCCATTTTCTTTCAGAGTTCTTTTTGTGAATTTTTAGCTCTTTGATGAAGAGATCTCTGGAATACTTAATTTGCATTTGTATGTTATGGTTGGGGTTTTGAATTGCCTTCATCATTAGCTTTCTGAATTCAAACTCAGACATATTTTTCAAACAACATTGGACCTCTGTGTTCTTGTCTGTTTCCTTGGGTTTGGCTTCTACTGTTTAGCTAGCAGGTGGCACTGTGGTTGTATTATTTATATGTGGTAGAATGGACTGGAAGGGAAGACATTCCTGTTACTCAAGTCAGTGCTTATTGGGTGTTTCAGTATGGCTCTGTTTCTCAAGGCCATGGCTGCGGTTCCAACTCCTGATCTAGATGGGTGGTATGGATGTTGTAGCCCACGGATCAGCTGTGATTGCCATTTTCAGACCATATTCTTTATTCCAGCCTTCCTATTTCATGATCTCAACTGTCTCTTCTCTACTTCCTGCTACTCAAGACCAAGACCAGTGATTCCAAATGGCTCCATCTGCTTTCCACTAACTGCTGGTATCACTGACACCAACTGCATGCACCTGCCCCCCTTAGCGAATTTCCTTAATCTTTGTAGGTTGTATCATGAGGTTCTTATTTTACTTTTTGTCTGTTTTTTCCCAAGTGTGATCATTGTCAGCATTACTTCTTGAAAGTGTTTTTGTTTATTAGTTTTGTTTTTCCTATTAACTTTCTTAGCAACTTTGTTACAATTCAGTTGGCTAGACATGTAAAGGGGCCTGGTGGTGGTGTACCTGGAATTACATGCCCAGGAACCTAAGTTTGGCCCCCTACTCCCCACCTGCAGGGGAAAGCTTCACATATGGGTGAAATGGGTCTGCAAGTGTCTCTATGTCTCTCTCCTTCTTTATCTTGCCTCCTTCTTCAATTTTTCTCTGTCCTGTCCTATCAAGTATAACAAAAGTGAAAAGAACAAAGAAGGAGAAGAAGAAGAAACAGTGACCACTGGGAACCATGGATGCATTATGCCGGTGAGCTCAAGCAATAACCCTGGTGGAAAAAAAAAAGATTTTATTTCTGGCTTTCAATTTTATTTTATGTTTACTTGTTTCTATTTAATGTCAGGGACTGCTTTCTTGATTAATATGGTCTTAAAATAAGCCTTGAGATGAGAAAATTTTAGTTTTTAAGATATTTTTGGCTATTCTGCTTCCTTCCATTTGTATATGAAACTTAGCATCAGTGTGTTTTTCCTTCAAAAAAAAATGCCAGGAATGAATCCAAACTCTACCACATTGTAAGAAGCTTTGTTGTTATGTTGTGATTTCCTCTCTTCCTATCTTTCTCCTTCAGTCTGAAAAAGTTGGCCCAGATCAGTGAAGCTGTGACACCAAGAACAAAAACAGAGCCAGCTATAATTTTTGACAGGGATTGTGTTAAACCTGTCAATCAACCTAGGGACTACTGCCAGTTGCACTATATTTAGAATTCTGAACAATGGATACAGGATCATTTACTTAAGTGGGTTGTCAGGAAAGTCATGACACTTTTTTGCATAGAAAGACTTAGAAAAATATGTCATGCTTTTCACTACAACCCAATTGATACATTGTTTTCACCAAGGTTGGCTAAATACAGGTATCACACATAATTTGTTTAATTTATCCCTAAGAAGTTTATTATTTCCACCATTCTGTGAAGTGAAATTAGATAGATTTGGAGGTTGTACAGAGGATACAATGTTAGAATTGCATGCATGCTGTTCTAACTTTGACCTCTGACACCACACATGCCTGTAGGTTGCTTTGGCTCTCAATTTCTTGCTCTTATGAATTATGAACTTCAATTTTTTAATATTTATTCCTTTTTGTTGCCCTTGTTTTATTGTTGCAGTTATTATTGATGTTGTCATTGTTGCATAGGACAGAGACAAATGGAGAGAGGAGGGGAAGATAGAGATGGGGAGAGAAAGACACCTGCAGACCTGCTTCACTGCCTGTGAAGTGACTCCCCTGCAAGTGGGGAGCCGGGGACTCGAACCATGATCCTTACTTTAGTCCTTGTGCTTTGCACCATTATGAACATTTTTTTTAAATTTAAGAAATGATTAATTAACAAAACCATAGGGTAGGAGGGGTACAACTCCACACAATTCCCACCACCTAATCTCCATATCCCACCCCCTCCCCTGAAAATTGAGGGGGGGCACGTGGTAGCACAGTGGGTTAAGTGCACATGGTACAAAGTGCATGGACCAGCGTAGGGATCTTGATTAGAGCCCAGGCCCCCCACCTGCAGGGGAGTCGCTTCACAGGCAGTGAAGCAGGTCTGCAGGTGTCTATCTTTCTCTCCCCCTCTCTGTTTTCCCCTCCTCTCTCCATTTCTCTCTGTCCTATCCGACAACAAACAACATCAACAATAACAATAATAACCACAAAAAGGCTACAACAACAAGGGCAACAAAAGGGGAGAAAAAAAACAGTCTCCAGGAGCAGTGGATTCATAGTGCAGGCACCGAGCCCCAGCAATAACCCTGGAGGCAAATATATTAGAAAATTGAATGGAATTTATTTCTTTTTATATTGATTTCTTTTTTATTGGTGGTGTGTAGTGGTCTCATTGGCTTTACGTTTTATTTGTTTTCACTGGTGATTCACCACTTGAGATGTTGACAAATATAGTTTTTGGTATTCCCTTCCAGTATAGATGCTTCTTATTTCTTTATGTTACCTAAATAGGTGTTTTAAACAAGATAAACTGAAAAAAATATTTAGCTATTGCTTAGTTCCTATATATATTTTTTCCTTTGTTCCTGGTGTATTTTGTGGAGAGATGACATTGTTTGTTACTTTTAAAAGTGCTTGGATGTCTAGTGTGCTTATGAGAGAGGGAATTAACATTTCCTTTGTACTTGCTCTGTAACAGACACTGGGACAGAATTTCCCTTTAACCTTCAAGATCAGTAGGTCCACTTTCTTATTAAAGATGAAGAACTAATACTCTGGACTATATAATTTTATATTTGAATCTCAGATTTGAAATTATGACCCAGTTCACCTCTTACTATTGATCATGTTACCATTTACAACAGACACCAGGTGAATTTGTTCTTCATCTTGCTCCATATGTGTGCGTGTGTGCATTCATTTTTCTGATATAAAAATATTAACCTCACACTTGAATAGTATGTTGTTTTGCAATGTGTGCCACTCAGGTTTCAGCCCAGTCCCCTCCATATTGAAGGAAGCTTCTGGACTGTGACCTCTTTCTCTTTCTGTGTTGTTGGTATGCATGAGACCCCTTCTGTTTCATTTGGTTTAAATCCCCCCTGCTTAACACTATTCTATTTACATAACCACTGAATTCTATTTACATAACCACTGTTAACAAGTTCCACCCTCCCTCCAGGGCATTTGTGGTTCAGTGATAGGATTCTCGCCTAATCTGCCCCCTCTTTGTCACACTCTGATTTTCACCAGTCACTTTTCTCTCCACCCTCTCTATGTCACATCCTGTTTCCACCTTACTTGGCAAGTATATATAAAGACAGCATTGTGAGTTTTACAGTACTGTACCTTGAGTTTAGCTTAGCTCGGCTTAGATTGTGCTGTGTCCTGCATGAATAAAGAGATACTGCCTACAGCTCAACCATGAGTCCCTGGTCGTCTGTTACCCGCCTGTGAAGCCAGCCTGGCGAAAACAACATAACCCGTTGAAAACAACACTGTGTCTCTTTACAAAATATATCAATCTCTGTCATGACATAATGTGACTAAGTTTTCATATTTAAAATTTTTATTCATTCAAAGGGACAATATTGCTCCAGATTTTAGTACACTGACCTTGTTAAATTATTGGATTGTCCCTTCATGCTTGGGTAGAGTCATTGATGTTTTATTGTTCACCTGAAACATTAGAACAATATGAAGTATTTAATGAGAAAAATAGTCCACTAGATTAATGACTACTGTAGAAAAAAAAATTCACAGGGAAAAAAGTATAAAAGCAATCATTATCTGACATCCCTTCACAAGGAAGAACCTGAGACTACTGGGTAATAAATTTAACAATCTAACACTAAACTCCTCATTGATCCTAGTGTCCTTACATTGTAATGAAAGAGTCTAAAGATTGTACAAATCTACATTATCATAAACTTCCACAAAGATTATTGCATTTGTACTATGTCATATAATTCCTAAAACTATTGACCTTTATGAAGAAAAAAAAAACTAGGGAGAAATATATAAGGACTAATTAAATATTCTTTAACAGGGATTACAAGACCCTTCTATTTTTTATTCATCATTTATAATATCTTCAAAGACTGTTGACCACAATTTAATTTGTTTATAACTGTTGGACAACTATTTTCACTCAACACTATCTTATTGTGTAATATAGGTAAGCTAAACCTGGCATAATGTATGCTATTAAATGCACAATGTACTGAGTTTAATGACTGGAGTTGTTTCATTTCCTTATTGTAACTTTATATCATAAATTGAGCAGTTATGCTGTTATCCAGTTAAAATTCAATTTATTTGGTCAGTGAAATAGCCCACCTGGAGGGCTGCCTATTTTGCCACGGATGTGACACTCAGTACACTAAAGAATACTGAAACATTGTACGCATGTGATACTAAAACACTGGGGTACTGTTGTGTTTATCTTTTTTTGTCTTTCTTGTTCTCTCTTTTCATCTCAAAAAGTTGGCCAGAGGTGGTGGGACCTTACTGGTACAATAACAACTATGCTGAAATAGAAATTCACTTAGTGGAGCCAGGTGGTATTGTACCTCCTAGGGGGTACATTTTACTGTAGATGAAGACTTGGGTTCAAGTCTGTAGTCCACACCTGCAGTTTGCATCTACTAGCATAAGTTGGGTGATTAGCAGAGCATTTCTTTCTTTGCTGCTAAAATTTCCATTAAACCTGCAACCGGGGCTTTCTTTGAAACTATCAATATCTGAAAAAACTGGTCTGGGAGCTGGCTCACCCTATGGTGCACGCTGTTTCATAGTTGAGTATCTGAGGACTAGCGTTTAAAAACCCACCATCCCAATGGTCAGTGTCAAGGCAGGTTCATGAATGGCAGAGTGATACTGTAATGTCTCAATTTATCAATTCATCTATATTCAAAATGTTTATTTATTTGTTTAATTTACTGAAGGCAGAGAGGCAAAGAGAGAGAAGACTGTAGGGGTTAGGTTCGAACCAGGGTCACACACATAACAAAGCAGCACACTATCCAAGTGAGCTATTTAATTGGCCCTTAAAATTTCATTTTGTCATCTCTAGGGCTTTACTACTCTAAGCTGTGTCATTCAGAGGGAGAGAGAGAGAGAGAGACCATGAGGGGTCAGGCAGTGGCATGTATGGTTAAGCATTCCCATTACAGTTCTCAAGGGCCCAGGTTCAAGCCCCTGGTCCTCACTTTCAGGGGGAAAGCTTCATGAGTGGTGAAGCAAGGTTGCAGCTGGATGCACATAGGCTGAAACTTTTAGCACCAAGCATAAACACAGATATGCAGATATTCAATTTAGGATTAGTAGCATACAACAAAAATGATAAGGAGTTATGGTGTTGGAAGTAAGGGATTTTTAACAGTTTTTATGACTTATTTTATTTTGCAAAACCACAAGTTATACTCATGTGATATAATAGGTCTCTTGGCCATGCAGTGCATGCACATATGTGCACATAAAGATATTTTCTTCAGTTATTTATTTATTTATTTATTACTGAAAGGGAGAAACTGAGAGTAGAAGGGAGATAGAGAAGGGGAGAGACAGACACCTGCAGCCCTGCTTAACCAATTGTGAAACATTCCCCCTGCCGGTAGGGACCAGGGGCTTTAACCCTGACTCCTTGTGTTCTGTAATGCATGTGATTAACCAGGTGCACCACCAACTGCCCCCCCCCCCAGATATTTCTTCTACTTCTCTGGAGACAGACCCAAGTCCTAAGGAAATAACTCATGGCTTACCTCATGTTTACTGAGTAACTAAAATCTTCTAGCTTAAGTGCTATAAAAAGCCAACATCTACTTATTTTATCAAGTGGAATTTTACTAAATCCTTACTTGGTTTCAAGTTTGCATCCCATATCTCTCTTGAGTTTTTCTCCCAAAACAGGATCCCAGTGGGATTCTATCTACTGCACACTCCCTAGATTATTTATTAACGTAGATGAAAAGCTAGTATTCATTTTAAAATTCCAAAATGGACAAACAGCTATTCAGTGCCCTTCAGCCTGAATGATATTTCTTTTTAGATAAGCCTACTGATGCCGAAGAATGTTTACCATTCTGTTCTTAGATCATGAGAGCATGGGTGACTTTAGCTTGAAATGAAGCTGGGCTTGCAAAGAGTACTTTTCTGATGCCCCATGCATTGTAAACAGTGTACATTTCCTACTGACAAGTGCAGTTAGGAATCACCATCAGAGAATGGCTTCAGGGCTGGACCTGTGCTGACATGGTTATATGCTCACCTTCAATCTCATTAAATGTAACTACACAGTTGCCAGGCTAGCTTCGCCAGAGAGATGAGGAACTCATGGAGGCATGGTAATACAATTCTTTATTGATGTGGATGCCCCAGAGTCGGTTATGAGCACAGTGGGTTTAGTCCACGTGGAGCTAGCAAAATGACCACCTCCCACAATGCATGCCAACCCTTCTCCAGGTCGGGACGTGGAAGAGAGAGAGTGAAACTGGAACAGCAGTGGATTTTATAGGGTAAAAATGGAAGTGGCATATTGGGAATGGGATTGGCCAGGAAAGGGGGTGGAGAAAACAAGGCACTCTGGGAAGGTAAAAAGTTTCTATAGCAGCTGTTGCGAAGGTTCTAACCAGTGGGATTAACCAATACCCTGCAGGCAGGGCGGGTCTCAGGCAAAACAATTATTATGTAAGGGGGGCGACTGGCTTTAAGTATTTCCAACAAAACTTATGGGGCTGTGTGTGATTTTTTTCAATACCATTAACTGTGTCATTACTGACAGTGACATACCTACATAAGATGTATTATAGAAAAATCAATAATTTTTGTTGTGATTGATGTTTTCAACCTATATGCCACAAGTAGTAATTACTAACTGTGGCCCCAAGAAACTCATTAATGAATTCAAATATAGTGGAAACAGTCCTCCATTTCTACCATTACTGAGACATTCATAGAGATAAACCTAACTGAAGCCAGAGGTGGACAATACTTGCCATCACTGTTATTAATAGGTGACTTTTAAGTTCAGAGCCAATGGAAGAGAGAAAATATTGCTCTCCCTTAGAGGATTTGCATCCACAAAGAAACAAGTAAACCAATAAAACACCTGTCTGTTGTGATCTGGAAAATAGTCCATATTATTTACCTCAGAAGATGGATAAAATAATATAGCTTTTCAGAGCTTATTTAAAGTATTGTGAAAATTTTCCAACCTACAACTTTACATAATGTAATAAAAGGTGCAGCTTGATATTTGAGATAAATTGAGGTTGAGGCTGGTTATGCAGGTCCTGGGGAGGTAGTGATTAAAAGTTCATCAGGCCTGAGCACTTAGGATACAACCCTACTCCCACCACTTACTATAGTCACTGAGTTGCTTTATTAATTTATGACATAACT
Source organism: Erinaceus europaeus (assembly GCF_950295315.1). Classification (NCBI taxonomy): domain Eukaryota; kingdom Metazoa; phylum Chordata; class Mammalia; order Eulipotyphla; family Erinaceidae; genus Erinaceus; species Erinaceus europaeus. The sequence continues at coordinate 20,483,625 of NC_080163.1, read as the reverse complement.
TCAGATTTATTGTTTCAAATTGAATATTTTAATTCCAAGAGCTGCCAAGAACTTAAACATAGTGTAAAGAATAAGCAATGACTTACTAAGATGTCTTTTGACTTTAGAGCTTCAGGTTACTTTTTCACTCATGACTGTTTGCTGAGTAATTGACCTAGTTTGGCATAGATTGGCTACTTTCAGAATTTTTAACAGACTGTGCAGAAGCCAACAGATTTGCTTTGTGAAAGTTAGTTTTATGTAGATAGCTAAAATTAAAAATATTCCAGGTAAGGTGGCTAACTTTGGATGATAACTGCTGGTTTCCTTTCATGAAGCTGCCAATGTTTTACTCAGAAAAAGAAATGGAAGAAGCAAAAATAGTTATAAAAACTATTGTAAAGAGTCTGGCGGTAGTGCTGCAGGTTAAGCGCACATGGTGCGAAGTGCAAGGACTGGCGTAGGCATAAAGATCCCGGTTCAAGCTGCCGGCTCCCCACCTGCAGGGGAGTCACTTCACAAGCAGTGAAGCAGGTCTGCAGGTTTCTATCTTTCTCTCCCCTTTGCTGTCTTCCCCTCCTCTTTCCATTTCTCTCTGTCCCAACAATGATAACAACAACAGTAATAATAACTACCAAAACAACTTAAAACAACAAGGGCAGCAAAAGTGAAAATAAGTAAATTTCATATGAAATTGAGAATATGAAACTATTGACTTCCCCAGTCCTATCATCTGAAATGATAGCTACTGGAGAGAAAAAAGACCAGTTATTAAATAAACAATTTAATTTGAATCAAATGATTCTTTAATCGACTAACTTCAAGAAATGACTCAGGATATAACAGTCATGATTTTTACCACTCAGAAGGGTTCTATGTCCCCCCACCCCCAATTTTTTTCCTTTTGTTACCCTTGTTGTCTATCGTTGTTATTATTATTGTTATCGACATCATTGTTGTTGGATAGGACAGAGTGAATGGAAAGAGGAGGGGAAGAGAAAGATACTTGAAAAGCTGCTTCAAGGCTTGTGAAGCAACCTCCCCCCCCGAAGGTGGGGAGCCAGGAGCTCAAACCTGGATCCTTAAGCTGGTCCTTGCACTGAACCGGGATTCTGAAGCCTGTCCTTGTGCTTTGCACCATGTGTGCTTAACCCACTGCTACAGACCTCCCCACACCTCAATTTAAAACACCTGAAGAACTATTGTGTTTGCTGATCTGCATGCCTGTGGATTCATTATGATCAAAAGTTAAAATTTTAGAAATTTACTTTTCTGAAAATATACTTTAGATTTTAGGAGACAAATCCCAAGCAACAACTGAGGAACATGGAATAAGCAGCATCAGTGAATCTGCTGAGTTTCAGACTTTGTAGTAGGCACTAAAATTACTGAGAAGTACAGTTGACTCTGTTTTTCTGAAGGAAGTCAACACTGAGTCAAAATGTATTTTAAAACATTTATTTTAATGATACATAGCCCTACACATAGCAAGGCACTGGCATATGGTGGTGCTGGGGATTGAACCCAGGGCCTCAGAGTCTCAGACATGAAAGTCTTCTGCAGAACTATTATTCTGTCTCTGCAGTCCCCACAGTCTATTTTATGATAAGCATTAAAGCAGCCTGTCTTCTAGTACCTTGGTCACTGTTCTGATATTGTAATTAATAGCCACTATTACACCGAATTTACCACGAAGCTTCCTGTGCTTGATTTCCATTAACCCATTCATTTACTGTAGTAATTCTGTGAAGTTGTGCTGGGAATACTGTGAGGACCAGGTTGAGTCTGGTGAGATTTTTCCCATTGAAAAAATGGGGAACTGAGGAAATGAATCTCCCTGTCAGACTCTCTCTTTCTGAGATTGAGCTTGGGAGAGGAACAAACCTGTTTTCTCCTGCCCTGTTAGCTTACTCCCTGTCTCCAGAGACATTGCATTTTTTCTGCCTCCAGGGGTTTTGCATTTCTTAAAACATTAAGCCATCTCCCCTGCTTCACCATGAATTCCTTGATACAATGGCCTGCTCTCTTATTATCTACATATCAATGTTCTGCTTTGTCTAACAAATAACTTGAGGTCTCCTCCCTATTTACCCACCCATTCTGCCCACTTGATATATTCTTTTTCTACCCTCAACACCCTCCCTGCCTGCAGTTAAACTACCAGTTAAACTCCTCGCAACAGTTGTTAAGAAGTTCCTACCTTTCCCAGCCCCTTTTACCTTTCTCCGCCCCTTTCCTAACCATGTATAGTATTGTCAAGCCACTTCTGTTTCCGACTTGCCACTTGCCTTTTCTGACTTTTAAGAGCTTGGGTGCTCAGATGAATGAAGATCTGAATCGCCTCACCACCGCCAGCTCGGTTCCTGGGTCATCTCTGGCGCATCATCGCTGAGTGAGCAGCAGCCCTGGCTGCCTCCGGTCATGTTCTCTCCAACCCAGAGAGTCCATGCCCGAAAAGAGGCACCCCCACACTAGCCTGGCAAAGTCAGTACCCCCCCATCCTTATTTATATGTGAGGAAAAGTGCTATCACACAGAAGCTAGCTTGTCTTTATTTAGCAACTGCATAACATTCTATAAAGTGAAAAATGATCTGCTCCTAGAGTTAATTCATTTTCTTACAAATTTGTTCTTATGACCCAGTTTATTCTCATTTTAACTTACTCATGCTAAAAATATCAATCTGCTTTTATATCACCTGCCATTTTATTTAGGGGGTGGGAAATGGATATAGTTAACCCCAGTAGTTTCTCTGATACAGTTACTTTTCACATTTTCTAATTTTTACTGCCTTATCTAAATGCTCTAGACATGGTTTAATTGAACTGTAGCTTAGTACATGGGTGGAGACAATCTCAACTCCTATCCTGCAGAAAATTTTGTCCATTCTCATAAATAAATATATATATATATATATATATATATATATATATATAGTAATCCACCAAGAATTGTCTTCCATTTTGTCCTCTTCTGAGTACAAAGCTATTTATGTTAGCCCATCATCTGTAAAGGGTGAAATTTGAACAATTTGCTTATTATTTCTGGCCCGTATCTAGCCTGAAATAAGACATCAGTCTTCTTTCATTAATTAATGCCATCTTTCACCTGATTTCTTAGTCCAGCAATTAGAAGTTATCTTTTGATGCTTCCTTTTTCTTTCTTTCATTTCCTGTATCCAAGTCTGGAGCATTTTCAAATCTAAAGTTCTTGAGTTGTTCTTTGTCCACCAGGATTATCACTGGGGCTCAATGTTTGCCTGATGACTCCACTGTTCCTGGTGCTCATTTTCCTCTTTTTTCTTCCTTACTGACAAAGTGGAAGAGACAGAGAGACAAAGAGAAGGAGAGATACATGTGGCATGGCTCATGTAGCCTTCTTAAGTAGCTGGAGATGAGAGAGACCAGGGATCTGAACCTGGGCACAGGTGCATGGTAACAGGTGCCCTATACTGGGTGTGCCACCTCCTGGCCCCTCTTTTTCCCTTTATCAGTCTGGAGACTGAGATATAAAGATGACATAAGACTAAAGATTCTGAAACTCTAGAAGTAAAGTTGACACACTAGTTGTATGCTATTTAACATCATAATTTCTATCTACAAGGGAATGCTGATATTAAATTTAGATGAGCTACAATTACAAAGCTTAAACAGAGGCAGCTAATGAGAGCTAGTACTTCAACATCCAGATCTCCTCAGCTATGAGGTTGGGTTTTCACCTTTGAGGTGTGTCTTAGAACAATTGACACAAGTTTTGTAAGGTCGGGGCATGAGGAAGCCCTACCACAAGAAGCAGAAGTATGAGTTGGAACTCCTGGCTGCCAACACAAAGATTGGCCCTCACTGCATACATACAGTCCATGTCCGGGGATGGCAATAAGAAATACCATGCCTTGAGGTTGGACATGGGGAACTTCTCCTGGGGCTCTGAGTGTTGCACATGAAAAAGAAGCATCATTGATGTTGCCTACAGTGCATCCAGCAATAAAATACAGAGTACTTCCATTATCACAGGAAAAATATATCATGAAGCATTGCCCTAGACAGCTCACTCTAAGAATGGAATTATTAAAATGAATTAGAAAGAAATATAACTGAAGTATTTTTTGAAGTAAAATTAATTGCTTTCTAAACTAGAACTCTGAGAATTTAGAAGTATACTTTAAAGAATTTCCCTGTAGCAGTTTGTGCTGGCTTGAAAAATAGTCATATCATCCCTAATGCCGCTTTCTCCTCAGAGAATTCTATTTATAGATGTACAAACTTTTCTTCATTTTTCCAACAAGGTAAATTGAAAAACAAATTCATAATATATCATTAAAACTTTATAAAATTGTTATAATAATGTGGAGCTTAACTAGCTAGGTTCGGGTTTTTATGTAGGAAGTTCTGTTCTTGTTTAGAATTTAGTGTTTTCCTCTTGGCATTGGATGCACAGACAAGACCTCTATCCCCTTTACCATTTTTCTTCTTGAAAGGGCTTAACTTAACATGTTTTGTGTTGTTTCTGTTGTTGTTCTCACAAGGTGATGTTTAATGGCAAAGTCTATGGGTGCACTTGTATTTTCCAGAGAATCAAGTATAAACTCCACACAGAACCATTCAGGTCATTGATTCATTGATTTGATTCATGTTCATTCAAACCATAGCTTATGTGGTGTCTAATATTAGACTCTGATGAGAGGAGAGAGTTCACGTTATAAGGAAGTGTAGTGTAGGTAGGATCACTGAAGTGAGCAATGAGACCCACAGATCTTCAAGAAAGCTAGTCTTTTAAGTTATCTGTTATCCCACACACTGTCAATGGATGGAGAAACAGTTTTATAGAGGATAACATGCACATAGTGAATCTCCTGTTCATCCCAGAGAAACTTGATTTTCTTAATAGATGATTTTCATTAATATCACCTGCAAGGTGTGGAAAAATAGAAAGTCCTGAGCATCACAACCCATGAATGAAAATGAGATTATGAAGATTAAATTGAAGAGAATATATAGAATAGGATTCTGTGGGGCTAGATAGGGTTACACTAAGTTGAGCACAGATGTTACTTTATGCTAGGACTTGGTCTCCACCTGCAGAGAGGGTGGATTCTCAAGCATTGAAATACTGCTGAAGGTGACTCAATTTTACCACTTATCCTCTATAGTTCTCTAGAGTTATCTCTATAGTTCTCTATAGTTATACAATTAAAGAAAACCAGGATCCAGGTGGTGGTGAACCTGGTTAATGGCTTATATTAAAATGCATAAGGACCCAGGTTCAAGCCCCTGGTACTCACCTGCAGGAGAAAGCTTCATGAGTAGTGAAGTAGGGCTGGAGGTATCTATCCCCCCTCCCCTCTCAATTTCTCTCTCTCTATCTCTTTTAAAATATTTTGTTTACTTATTAATGAGAAAGAAAGAAAGATAGATAGAGAGAGAGAGAGAGAGAGGGAGAACCAGGCATCACTCTAGTGCCAGGGATTGAACTCAGGAACTCATGCATGAGAATCTAGTGCCTTAGCCACTGTACCACCTCCTGGACCACCCTTCTCAATTTCTCTCCATTTCTATCTAATAATAAATAAATATAAATATTTAAAAAGAAAAAATATCAAATGAAATATATTTTTAAAGGAATGGGATTCTGAATTTGACATCACAGAAATTATGCTTAAATTCTGGCTCATTTTGTTGCTGTTGTTGCCCTTGTTATTATTGCTATTGTCACCATTGCTGCTGTTGTTGTTGTTGTTGGATGGGACAGAGAGAATTCGAGAAAGGAGGGGAAAACAAAGATAGACACTTGCAGACCTGCTTCATCGCTAGTGAAGCGACTCCACTGCAGTGGGGAGCCTGGGACTCGAACCAGGATTCTTATGCTGGTCCTTGAGCTTCGCACCATGTGCACTTAACCCACTGTGCTACCTCCTGAGCCTGAATTATGACTGTATCATTTACTGACTATATGACATTGGGCCAGTCTTTGAGCTCTGTTTCTCAGTTTTATAATTCATAGAACATTCCTACAAAACAATGATGCCTGATTTCTACAGAATATATATGCATGCATGTTGGGATTTTCAAGGTCACATATATTCTAGTTATTTAAGGTCCTTTGGAAATGGATTTGGACATGAATATTCAAGATTATGGTACCATATATATAAAGAGAGAATAAGAAAAGTGTGTGGAATATTGGGGCTACGGAGATAGGTGCTTTGTGTAGATCCCAGATGATAAGTATTTGTGAATAGATGGAGTCAGTGGATGTTGGGAGTGGTGATGAGGGATTAGGCTGCAGAAGTATTTGAGTTTCCTGCAACAGGCACACCTGTTAGAAACTTCATATTATTTTTATATTGATGGTGCCTAGCTGGGAACCAGATACTGAAATTCATGCTTTTGAAATAGATGGGACATTTACATGAGTGCATAAGTGAATGAAAGGTCAAATGAATGGATGAGTGTATATGTTGGCATTGAATTCATTTTACCTTATTATTTTTATTTGATAGAGATAGAGAAAAATTGAGAGGGATAAGATATAGGGAGAGATAAAGAGAAACACCTGCGACACTGCTTCATGACTGGTGAAGCTTCCCCCTTGCAGGTGGAGACCGGGGTTTTGAGCCCAGACCTTTATGCAGGATTAGTAATGTATGTGCTCAACCTTATATGCCACCATCTGGGCCCTGAATACAATTTTACTGAAGAACTGTACATGTAAAGCTTGTGGTTTTATTCCTTAGCTAGTTGAGTTAACATTAATTTTTATTTTACAGTGGTAAAATTGCAAGATAAAATTTGCAATTTTGGATTATGAAAGAAACAGGACAGAGAACTAACTGAAGTGAAGCGAGAATATGGGGAACTCAATTACAAAGGACATTGTTGCAATATTCTAGGCATGTGACTTTGCATGCATTAAGTGGGCGAATAGAGTAATGGAATGTAAGATTATTTCAGACAGAAGGAACAGGGTCTGTGGAGGTGTTTTGATGGGACAGGAGACAGTGATGTGCAAGCCAAATGGGTTTCTTCATCTGGAAAATTAATGGGAATTTGTCAAAATAATTTCCAAATCCATTTTGATATTAAAATTCATGATCAAATGTTATCACTTCAGCGACTTTTTGAGGTATTTCTCCTATAATACGCCTGTTACCCACTAAACTGATGTCTTCTCTGCAACCTTAACTCTCTTTGAGTTGTGATCTGCTTGCTTACACTCTTTTTACACTCTTGCTAACTCTGAAGGCAAATCTTGTATATTGCTCATTCTTTTATTTTGAGTTCCTAAAATAGTGCCTTAAGCATACTAGGTACAGAACAAATATTACTGGGAATAATATGTGATTGCACTAATGAGTGATTTTCTGATTAGGGAAAATTTGGGATACTGTGATGCTCTCTGGATCCCAAAGTACTGAATACCTTGAGGTGGGCAGCCATTCTGACATCATCTCTATGTTTTCTACTGTGCTGACTTTTGAGGGATTAACACTCATTGAAATGATTTGAAATTTCTGACATTGCTGTATTTTTTTTAAATTTTAATAGTGACTTAGCATTGATTTACAAAATTACAAGATAAGAGGGGTACAGCTCCACAGTTCCACACCATTCCCATCACCAGAGTTCTGGATTCCCAATCCCTCCATTATAAGCTATAGTCGTTCTCCCAAGATTGCAGATATGGGTCAATTATTATTTCTACAACCATCTGACCATATTTGTATATGCTTGGCCATTTTTTAAAGTCCCATCTTCTCTTCCTGTCCAAGTCAAACATACACTTAGTATTAAGTGTATTGTCCCTCCTCTCTCTCTGGTTCCTGATGGAGTTGGAGTTGTCCCATTGTCCCTCCTATTTCCCTCCTATTTCCATTGTCCCTCCTATTGTCCCTCCTATTGTCCCTCCTATTTCCCTCCTCTCTCTCTGGTTCCTGATGGAGTTGGAATTCAGATCCCTCTGGTCATCTACCCCCTATCACTTCTTCCCCACTGGGAGTATGGATAAGGATTGTTTCTGAGGTGCAGAAGGTGGGAGGTCTGTCTTCTGTAATTGCTTCTACACTGGATATGGGTGTTGGCAGGTTGATCTATCATGCGCCCAGTCTCTTTCTATCTGGGGGAGGTCTCTGGAGAGGTGAAGTTCCAGGACCCATTAGTGAGAACGACTGCCTAGAGAAGTCAGGATGAAATCATGATAGTGTCTGTAGTGTGGTGTTTGGAAGGTCTGCCATTGGTTTTCTTTTGTGAGTTTGCCTTAATCTCTGAAGCAATGTCTGAGAAAAGAGGAATTTCTGAGACTAGTTCCTTCTGTGTACCATCCTTTGCTGGAAAAGCAGGGTAGGGCATTCCTTTAGATCTGAGAACTATGAAGAGCCTTCATGTTCAAGAAGTAGATCAATTATCCAGATGCTACCAGGTGATATATAATTCAATCAAATGTCAAATCTGGGATGTCATGTATAATCAAAGCATGTAGACCAAAACTACTTGGTGCTTTGTATGTTATACTTCTGATTACTTTTCTATGAGAAAGTTGTCCCTGGGTGACTATGGATAAGTTTGGAAGAAAGTAATATAATAATATTTTAAGTACCAATTCAGCTCTTTTATAGTAACTGAATTTGAGGTTAGTGAATACTATACTGTAAATCACATGTGATGTTTTAAATCACTTAAATGACCAAATTCCCTTGTATCAAGTAAATGAAGTAAAATTTCACAAATATTGTAATAAAGATATTTTGAGACAGACTCTCTCCTACTTGCTGTTATGAATTATTTCACACCAGGAAATGCATAAAATGAGTACCTCTAGGTAGTAAAAGTTTTGTTTTAATGATGTTTTATTATTTGACTGAATAAAGTATCATTCTTCCTATTTGAATTTGTCAATTTACTTAAGACCACAGATGTTGCTGTGAATAGGGCATTTGTTAACAGTTCAGACCCTTTTTGTTTTGCTTTCTCTTTTTATTTTTACCTAGTAGATATGTCCAAAATATGAACCTAGAAGGAATGTTGTATTTTTATTAGCAAGTGCGCATGGCATTTTTACTATCTATGATCTAGCTATCATAGCAGAATAGTTCCCAAACTCTGAAGATAAGGCACAAAAATTAACATATAGAATGTCATGTTAAAGATTTAGTAGGACAAAACTAATTTAACAGATCAAGCTGTGAAAGTTTAATCTGTGCAGAAGATGCATGGAATTGTATGTTATTTCTTGTATTATTCCCTTGGCCATAAACTAGTTTCGGTATCAGAGTCTGCCTCTGTTGTTATGAAAAAACACATTAACAATAAATGAGACTATAAACCCATAAGAAGGGTATTGCAGTCCAAGGAGATGAAAATAATGATGAACCTTTTGACTTGTTCTTCCAGTGATGTGCAGAAGAGAAGTTCTCTGACAAACTGCTCAGAGAACCTCTCTTCTGCACATCACTGGAAGAACAAGTCAAAAGGTTCATCATTGTCAGAGATGCCTGTTTCCAAGCCTGTGTGTTCATTGTGTAACCAAGGTAATGGGGCATCAAACTAGTATTCAGGCTCTTATTTCTTCTCATTCATTGTGCACTAAGCAAAATTGGATCAGAACTCAGAGTCAAAGGACTGAGTGTACTAAGTGTCCAGTTGAGCTGTGTCCACATCCAGGTCCCTCTGAATAGTGAGGTAATAGATGTGTGCTGTGTTAAGCTGCTACACTGGTGAACGATACATTATGTAGAAATAGATAAATACTATAGAGTTTAGTGCCCAGAAGTGGGATGCTATTAGACCAGTCAACGTCCATGTTCAGCGGGGAAGCAATTACAGAAACCAGACCTTCCACCTTCTGCAACCCACGACCCTGGGTCCATGCTCCCAGAGGGATAGAGAGTGGGAAAGCTATCAGGGGAGGGGATAGGATATGGAGATTGGGTGGTGTGAATTGTGTGGAGTTGTACCCCTTCTACTCTATGGTTTTGTTAATTTATCCTTTCTTAAATAAAAAATAAATAAATAAAACAGAATGGTTTTGAAATAGGCAATAGATTTTAAGGAGGAAATTAATGACAATATAAAGTGAACTAAATATATCACATTTTCTTCAACCCTTCCTGTGTTGATGGGCATATAAATTCACCTCATATATTGCTATTTTAAATAATGTGGCAACGAAGATGGTGGAATCATGTAGCTCTTTAATTCAGTGTTTTTATATTGTTAAGTTAAATTAGCTTCATCAAATGTTTCTACTAAGAATAGTCTAGGAGCTCACTATACTACTTTCATTTTTCATGGTGGATTCACCAATCTCTACTCTCATCAACAACGTACAGAGATTTACTTTTTTCCACATGAGAAAAATGGAGGACTATTTAGCAAAAAAGAAAGAAAAAATCTTAACATTTTTGATAACAGGTATGGACCTGGGGGCTATTATGTTTAGTGAATGAATTCATACAGAGATTGACAAATTCTGTTTCCCTTTACCTAAGTTTTTCTAATCAGACAAAAAAGTAAATTCTCAGATTTCAAGGATAGACTGTTGATCATTAGAGTAGAAAGCAATTGGTGTGTAAAAGCACTCATATAGGGATTTATCTATTTGTCCAGTGGATCATATATAGGAACTCAACATTCAACATGTTCATAATGTAGTATAAGAATATATTCAAGTAGAAAGTGGTGCAATAGATTGTATGCCTCAAACTTTTTAAAGCACATACTAAGTCTTTTTTAATATGTAGGCTGAGTCTTTGATATATTGACTCTCTCAAAAGCCTAGGCTTCAGAGAACAGAAGTAACCGTTGGCACAGCTATATACAAATAATGTAAAAGGACATAAATTGTGGTGATGTTGTGTATGATACAGCAAATCCTAATGAAGGGATTTTTCAAAGTTAACCCATGTGTGAATTAAAGAGATTACAGCAGTAACTATCTACTGTCTTCTTAAGCCTAAAACAGCAGGAAACTCCCACTTCCTCTATAGAGTCTATATTTCCCCCAGTCTTGGAAGCTCTAGTTGGGGCTGACTTTCCTGTATGCCTGTCTCAATTCATATCAAATGATATTGCATCGGTTGATCCCAATCTAATCAACTCAACGAGAACCACCTCAGCATGCTTCACTTCAGATTGTGTCCAGAGATATCAGGAGTGGAATGTCAACCTTTCACCCTCATTACTCGGGTGAGACTTTTCCTTTCATAGGATTCTCTAATTCCATTCCAGGTGGTTCACTTCCTAACAAAGTCCCAAAACCTAGATATAGAGCAGGTCCCATGAGATAGAGCATATGTACACATGTACCCATAAATTAGGGCAAAATAAAGCAAAGGTACACAGTATTCTGCAGTCAGTCAGTATCAAGTTCCTAATGAAATAGTGTCTACTTTGGCTTAGCTACCTTCCTTATCTACTTCCTATTACACTCAGCTCACTCACTCCAAAGCTAACCTTATCAAAGCAAGGACTACAAAACCTGAATAAGGGCAAGAGACTGTCATACTTTAATGATGACTCTTTAGTCACAGTCAGGCCACCCCATCAGCTGGGGGACTATTCAGAGAGTCGTGAGATTCCCAAACAGATGGGCCTAGACATCAGATAAATCCCTCTCTCCTTGTTAATTGTCATCTCTATCAGGAACAACAAAATAGACCCCTTTGTGGGCTCTCATAGGACCTTGCCCTCAACTTGGATGAACAACGGTAGAGAATGTTCCATCATCCGAAGGGAGGATGGACAACATACTCTATGCTACACCTGAGGAAGATGGGCCAATATTGGGGCAGCTTGGAATGTTCCTGCTCATGACCACAGAATGTGAGCTCAGATCTACAGGGATACAGAGGTCACATTGGCTCCTAAGCTGAATATGGGCCCCAGACCAAATAAAATAGATGGGGTTTATAGTCAACAATATTTATACCCCTTTTCTATATTTGGCAGCTACTGTCTTCCCTGATCCAGCTTTCTGATCCTTTTCCAGCCATGACATTATCTCCCCAGACAATAACTTGGATCCACCTGTATATCAGATTTCAGGTGCAGGGAAAAAAATAAAAAACTAGTATAGCCAAAGGCCCTTTGGAATGTAACTAAAATATGCCTACTAGCTATCTACAAAATGGAAGACCTCTACCCAACTCTTCATCTGCACTATTCCAGCCTTTAAGTTCATGATTGTTCAACAATTTGTTTGGCCTTGTATGTTAACTCTCTTTTCAGCCACCAGGTTCCAGATGCCATCAGGATGCTAGCCAGGCTTCCCTGGACAGAGGACCTCACCAATGTGTCCTGGAGCTCCACTTCCCCAGAGTGCCACCCTACTAGGGAAAGAGAGAGGAAGGCTGGGAGTATGGATCAACCAGTCAATGCCCATGTTCAGCCGGGAAGCAATTACAGAAACCAGACCTTCCACCTTCTGCATCCCACAATGATCTTAAAGAGTAGGAAAAGTATCAGGGACGGGGTTGGTATACTGAGGTCTGGTGGTGGGAATTGTGTGAAGCTGTACCCCTCTTATCCTATGGTTTTGTCAACGTTTCCTTTTTATATATAAATGATACAAGATTGCTAAATTGAGTGTGTGCAGTTGTGTACATGCAGTGGATTATATGCAGTTATGAAAAGATATGGGATATGAAGTCCACTCCAATGTTCTGTGTCCTGAAGCAAGACTGGTGTATATTCTTTGTCATGGAAAGAAGGGTCTGGAATAATAGCTCCCATAGGGAAAAGCCTGACTTGTACCGTCTGATGATAACCATGCCTCTCTAAGCTAAGGGTCATGATAACTGGATGTAGGATTGATGACATGATGTATGTTCAGATGGGTCCTGGTATGGGGTGAGAATCAGATAGAACATACATTTTTAGGGGTCAGGTGGTGGTGCACCTGGTTGAACACACGTATTACAATGCGCAAGGACCCAGGTTTGAGCTCCTGGTCCCCACCTGCGGGGGAAAAGCTTTATGAGTGGTATAGCAGTGCTGCAGGTGTCTCTCTGTTTCTCTCCCTCTCTATCAGCCCCTTACCTCTTGATTTCTGGCTGTCTCTACCCAATAAATGAAAGATTAAAAGAAAATTTAAAAGAACATACATTTTCCCTGAGTTGTTTAAACTGGGGTAACTTGCTTTAAATCTCTGCTTTCTTTGATGTGTATATACTAAACACTAATAAAAAGAACCCCAAACTGGTCTACTGCTGCACTTGGGACTTCCTTGTTTTTGAGGAATTCTTCAAGGTAGCCCCTTTACCAGGCTCACTCGAATCATGAAGTGTTTTAGAATTTTTTTTTTTACTTCAGGTTGATATCGGGACCTGAAACCCCACAAGGATTTTTACACCCAGAATTATACCAACAAGAAGCAAGATAAGAAATATGGTCTATTACAAACTTATGATACCATTCATGAGAAGAAAGATGATATTAGGAGGAAAAATAAGAGCCTAGTGAGGAAAGAATAGTGCTATGGAGAATTGTAGATTTTAAGATTTAAGGGGGTGAAGTGATGGCACACTGGGTTAAGCGTACGTAGTAACAAGTGCAAGGACAGGGGCAAGGATCTTGGTTCAAGCCCCCAGCTCCCCACCTGCAGGGTGGTCACAATTGGTGAAGCAAATTTGCAGGTATCTATCTTTTTCTCCCTCTCTCTATCTTCAATTTTTCTCTGTCCTATCCAATCTTAACAATTTTGGAAAATGTGGCCTCTAGGAACAGTGGATTTGTAGTGCTTGCATCGATCCCCAGCAATAACCCTGGAGGGAAAAAAAAAAAAAAACACTAACAAGGAACTTTATAAAATTATTATGGTTGAATTTCAGAATTTCTACAAATTGGTTATGCCCTGTATCTTTTATTTTCTCCCTTTTGGGCTATGAGTATCTGTAGCAATCATCTGTATTACTCATTGATGTGTGGGAAAGACAACTTCTCCTTTTATTTGTTGATAGATATACAGATCTATAGAAAGAAAGTATACTTAGGAATATCATTCAAGAAGTCTCCTTTATACATGTGACCAAGTTTATAGGATGATCCTGAAACTGTAAGATGATAATGCAATATGATGAAACTTCTAAAACAAAGTCATACAGTAGCTGTGTTTCTATATTGATTTTTTTTTTTTTTTTTTGCCTCCAGAGTTATCACTGGGCTCGGTGCCTGTACTACAGATCTGCTGCTCCTTGAGGCCATTTTTTTACCCCCATTTTTGTTGCCCTTGTTGTTATTATTGTTATTGCTGTTGTTGTAGTTGGATAGGACAGAGAAATTAAAAGAGGGAGAGAAAGACACCTGCAGACTTGCTTCACCACTTGTGAAACGACCTCCCCCCCAACCCCTCTTGAGCTTCACATCATATGCAATTAAGCCACTGCACTATCACCCGCCCCCCGTCCCCACATTGAATTCTTGTGCACTCCTACCCTAGGGGAATCCACACGTCATTTGAGAAATAGCACTATGGTGCAGGAGTAGGATTTTCCAACAACTAGCCTAATGAATGTACCTCTAAAATTGAACTTAAAATATTGGCTAGAATTCAAGTATCATCTGAAGCCTTAGATTTCCTGATTCAGGAGGACCTAGTGGGGGTTGTATTGTTATATGGAAAACTGGGAAATTTTATGCATGTACAAACTATTGTATTTACTATTGAATGTGAAACATTAATTCCCCAATAAAGAAATAAAAAAAAAATGCTGATTTAGAAGGTACCCATGTCTGTGTCATGGATGTATTCTTAGTTCCAAGAAATTCTATGCTAAATACTTGTTATCTTAACCCACTAAATTTGGGGATATTTCTTAGGCAGCATTAAGTGCCTGCCACAAATGAGTAAATGTTAACTAGCTAGGATTTTGGATGTGAAGGAAACTTTTGTTTGACTTAGAAAAATCAGTGTACCTGCATTTTTCGGTATATAATGATCTTGAGAGGAGATTGGACAAATTTTATGAGGAAATATGGGTTTATCTATGATGAAATTGAGTGCTATAATCCATCACTTCAAGGTCTTGCCTTGAGAAGAAGTTTTATTATGGTGCACCAATATAATTTGATTCATGGCCTAGTTACATTATATGCAAAATAGTCCCTGAATTTTTTGATGATTAGAGAAAATAAAGATCAGTATAATGAGTTTTAATGATTATTGGCAATCACTATGATTAGATTCCTAAAATTGTAGGTACTGGAAAGGGTTCCAGATGACTTCTGTTGGAAGAATTTGAAGGAAGGAAGCCTGACAGTAGGCATCAATAAGAAATGCGATACTGTGGCATGCCTCATAGTGCCTAGAATAAGGGGATTTTGATCTCCATTATTATGTTCCAAGAGCAACTGTCATGGAGAATCACATTGTTCTCATCATGGTTCATGAAGAGTTCTTACCATGGTTCATAAAGACATATTTCCCTGTGAGCAGCACACGGTCATCAGGACATTATAAGCTAAATCCATTCCTTACAAATATTCAATGTCTACTATAGTATAGTTTCTTATGTAGTTGTCTGGTGGGCCTCTCTTTGTCACACTAGTAACTAAAAGTTGTAGATAAAACATCTGAGTAGGGGCCCAGGAGCTGGCACACCTGGCTAAGTGCATGTATTACAGTTTGCAAGAACTCATGTTCAAGCCGCTGATCCGCACCTGCAGAGGAAAATCTTCACCAGTGGTGAAGTAGGGCTGCAGGTGTCTGTCTGTCTCTTCCCTTCTCTATCTCCCCCTCCCTTCTCTATTTCTTTCTGTTTCTATCCAATAATAAATAAACAAACAAAAATACAACAGTTAAGTAAACAATATGTCCCAGTTCCTTATAAACATTAATAGGCATATTAAATTCTGATTCCTAAACTAGAACAATTTAAGACATGAAAACACCTTCAACAATATCCTTAATTAAATTAAAAACTAATTTAATGAGTATGAATGAAACATTCTGCATGACTAAATGACTAAATGTTTATTTTATAAGTTCTCTCACACCTATACAGACCAAGAATACATAATAACCCCAGACTAAATAGTACAAACATTAAATAACACACACACACACACACACACACACACACACACACACACACACACACACACACACACACACACATATATATATATATATATATAATGAGAATATGGTATATTATGATGGTATGATCACCAGTGGAATTTCAGTAAGAACCAATCCTTCCTTCAGTGTGCATGACTATATATATTCTAGGAAGAGGTAATAGCCATTTTGGAAACTCTGACTCAGTGATACTTGGGCAATCTATTTCATTCTACTGAAGAAACAGGGAGAAAGAAAGATGATACAGTGTTTATAAAGTATTTCCCTCCAAAGGCTGGTCTCTCTGAGAATGAAGAAACAACATGTAGAGTCATTCAAGAGGTGCAAGCCGGGACTCTGGCCCAGTGCTGCACCTTGGGAATAGGTGGTTTGGTACATTGATTGAATATGTGGGGACAGTTGGCTATTAAAAAATTAGAATTGGACATCATGCCAAAAATAATCTTAACCTCATTTGAAAGAGGCCCCTGAGTGGGCATTATGGCACCCATAGATTTCTGAGAGATGATTTTGAATGAGAGCACCAGAGAAGCAAGGGATTCCAGACCTTAATTCTATAGTGAGTCTGTGGTGGAAACTCAGTATTCTTAGAATATTAATTTTTGATTTTAAATATTTTTATTTTTCATTAAGGAGATTCAGGTTTTTCTGTTAACACAGTAGTTGGTACATGTGTAAATTTTCAGTTTTCTGCAAAATACTCTCAGCCCCAGCGTAGGTCCTCTTCCACCATCATGCACCAGGACCTGAAAGTCTTCTTGCTCTGACCTCCTACCTCCAAGAATTCTTTACTTTGCTACAATATGCCAAAGCCAGTCTAATTTCTGCTTTGTGTTTCCCCTTTTTCTATTCTTATTACTTAGTTTCTGTCCATGAGTGAGATTATCCAATTTCATCCTTCTCTTTCTGGCTTATCTCACTTAACATGATTCCTTCAACCTCCATCAAAGAGAAGGTTGAATTCACTTTAGGCAAGTTTCCTCTTAAATTATACTTATTGCAACTGTCATTGTCATGCAATAGTGACTTAATGGATTTGTTCATTTTTTTTGCAGGAAATCAATTATTATTTGCTTACTGCATAGCAGATGATGCTCTAAGATGTTGGGAAATAAATAAGTTCTTAGTGTTTAACAAGTGACAGCATCTTAAGGGCAAAGACCATATCCTTACTCACCACCTTGTTCCACATACCCAGAGGCAGAATAAAGTGTGGGGCTTGTGTCATATGATACCTTGTGTTTTGGTGTGCCTCTCTGTCTTACATTAGATTGGACAGTGATTGCATCAAATTTGACTTAGCAGGGAAGTGCATTGGGGGCACTCCAGCACCTAATTGTGACAGAGACATGGGGGAACTGTGTTCTCTCCTGTTTCAAAGTCTCTCTCTACCATGGGATGGGCAGGGTCACTTTTACCAGCACCAGTAATTTTGCTCTGTTATAGTTACATGATCTGATAGGCACAAAAAACATTGGTCCAGTAAAAATTTGGGAAAAACTCTGTGATAGTTATGGCTTGAAACAAATGCCCAACTGGGAATTCACCTGGAGGAGGAGTGGTCCAAGCTGACCACTTCTAGATTCAGTACAGAGGATGAGACTCAGGGGAAGGCAGGACTGAAAGTACATATATACCAAGTAGACTAACACATCTATGGAATATAAGTCTGTGTGTCAGGTGTGTGTGTGTGTGTGTGTGTGTGTGTGTGTGTGTGTGTGTCTGTGTGTCTGTGTGTGTTTTACTGGAACTTCAAGCATGGGGAGTTTTACGGTTCCAGGTCACCAATTTTTCTACTCATTCATATATGAGAGAGAGAGAGAGAGGCAGCGTCAGTGAAGAATCTCCAGTGCCATTGCACCTCCTGTGTGATTCTATGAGCTCTCCTTTGACCTATGCCACATAAATCTATGGCAGACCTCGGGAAAAAGACATAATCTCCCTTTTACAGATAACTTTATAGGACTTGGGTTTGAGTCCCTACTCCTCATATGCAGGGCATATACTTCAGGAGTGGCAAAACACATCTGCAGGTGTCTATCTTTTCTCTCCTCTATTTTCCCACTACTCTCATTTTCTCTCTGTCCTGTCAAGTCAAAAGAAGAAAGAAAAAAATGGCTACTAGGAGCAGTGGATTTGTTGTGTAGGCACCAAACCCTAGCAATAACCCTGGTGACAAAAGAGAGAGAGAAAGAGAGAGAGAGAGAGAGAGAGAGAGAGAGAGAGGAAGAAGGAGGAGAAGGAGAAAAAGAAGGAGAAGAAGAAAATTAGAAGATGAAGAGGAAGAAGGAGGAGGAGAAAAAGTCAGAGAAAAAGATTAGAAGAAGAGGAAGAAGAAGAAAGGGGAGGAGGAGAAAAAGAAGAAGAAAATAAAGAAATTTAATTTTGCCAGAGGTTCAGGAAGGTGGCACATAAGGTAAAGGGCACACCTTATCATGCATCTGACCCTGGTTTTGGTCCTTGACACCACTAAAAATGGTCAGGGCTGTGTGTTTGTGCAACCTGTAGAAGGATTGCACATTACCACATGTAAAGACACAGGGTCAAAGTCTAGGCTCTCCACCTCAAGGGGGGAAATCTTCACAAATAGTGAAGTGCAGCAACAAAAGGCTACTGGGTGTGTTGGATCTGTTTTGCAGCCACTCAGCCATAGGGATAACCTTGGTAGCCAGGAAAAAAAAAAAATCACCTCAAAGGACATTAGATAAATTTTCTGTGTTCTTTGATCATATAGAGTTGATTGACTTCTATAAATCTGGCACTCTTTTTTTGCTCAATCATGGTATTTCCATGATGCCTGGAATGTGATAATCCTTAAGATATATCCACTGAATAAATTTGACTGTCAAACTGCATGTAGAGCTAGGATAATCCAAATAAATCTCTGTCATTTTTACCCAATGTTTAAATTGGAATATATGTGAGCCTATGAATTTTTCGATGTGAAATTAGAATGTTAATGAGGTAGATGTAGAAATATGTTCATGAACAGGTTGTGCTATATTGGAAGGACGAGGGATACAAAAATACAAAAATAATTATTTCAGTCCCTGTGTAAAAAAAAACTCATTGCATTTTATTGAGGAGACTTCTTGCAGTTTAGAACTTGTCAAAATCACTTATTTTGACAGAATGAGTCTGCTCAATACACTCTTCTGGCATACTAACAGGGATTTTTTTGACTAAAATGGCTTCCCATGGTTAATTTTTTTTTTTTTTTTTTTCTGGGATTACTGATTCTAAATTGTGTGGAAGGCTGGTGAGATTCCTATGCAAATTCTGACTGGCTGGCAGCTGTCACTTGCCAGGTCCTTATGTGAGGTCTTGCAAATGTTTGCCATGTTGGCCTTTGGAGCTTATTGAAGACTTTTTCATGTAAATGCTCTTGAGTGTTCAGGAGAAATACTTTACAGAGCTCTCCAGCTGTTGGCTCAGCCAAGGGCCTTCTTCCTTGAATAACTGGTGTGTATGTTTAATGACAGTGGGTGGGGAGTTACAGAAATAGAAGGAGGATCAAAAGGTGGGCTTTCTCACCAGCAGCCTCTCTCTCCAACAGTTGGTGTATCTCTTTTTCAGATGTATGACACCTATCATGGAGGAGATTAGAGGTTATGTCTATGTGTCAATTGAATTGTACTGTAAACCATTACCCCCCCACCCAATAAAGTGTAAAAATAGAGTGGGCATTCCTTCAGCTCCAGTGCTATGAATTCTCCCCTTCCTCTCTGTCTCTATGAGATAAAAAGACCTAAAAATATTATTCCTGGGGAGTCGGGTGGTAGCACAGTGGATTAAGCACACCTGGCATGAAGTGCAAGGACCAGCATAAGGATCTCAGTTCCAGACCCCCAGCTCCACACTTGCAGGGGAGTCGCTTCATAGGCGTTAAAGCAAGTGTGCAGGTGTCTTTCTCTCCCCCTCTGTCTTCCCTTTCTCTCTCCATTGCTCTCTGTCCTATCTAACGACAATGACATCAATAATTATAACAACAACAACAATAAAAAAGGGCAACAAAAGGGCAAATAAATAAATAAAATTTTTAAAGTTATTCCTGGAGCAAAAAGCTGCAATCGTGTGAAACTCTGGTGTTGAGAAAAAAAAAGAAAAGAAAAGAAAAAAAGAAAGACAGAGTAGGCATTCCTTTCAGAATTTCTCAGTACACTGGGAGTAACCAAGGACCATTTATGTAAAGTCTATTAAAATTATTTATTAATTTTCATGAGATAGGAAGTGAGAAAGAGAGAGACAGAGATAAATAGATAGAGAGAGACCAAAGCACTGCTAAGCTTTGGGATATGGTATTGACAGGAAGTGAATCTGAGACATCTGGGACCTCAGGCATGAAAGTCTGGTGAAGTATCACTGAACCATCCTTTCAGTCCCATAAAGTTAAATAAGATACTTTAGACTTTGGAGACCACAGAATCTTTATTGCAACACAGAACACAATCTAAGATGTTACAGAAACAAGTATCTAAAACCTTGTCCTACTCAAATTAAATTTATGCAAACTGGTGGGACATCACCTTTGGTCCTTGGGGCAGAGCTTACTGACTTGTGCATAGAGGATTATTTCATCTATGTCTTCTAAATCCATCTATTGCACTATTATCTCTGTGCACTGCTCTGTTGTTGGGCAAAAGAAAAGGTAATTAAATCCATAGTATGGGGGGGTGCTATAAATCTACTGTGAAACATTGGAGGAAAGGCTATAGCATTTCAGATAAAATGCAAATCTAATAGTTTTTAAGAGTGTAGAAAAGAAACCTTATTTAGAATGTGTGGTCATGTGTGAAAGCAGAATTGAAACAAAGCCTTGAAGCCAAGTTGTAAAATAAGGGCATGGCGAGCATTTGCTATATAGGGATAGTGACTAGCACAAGCAGAAAGGAGGAAAGGTTAGGACTTACTTGATGTTTGGGAAGCCTTTAGAGCTTGTGTCACAAACAGTATGGGAATGTGTGATTCAGATTGCACAGGGCCTGGACTGCCAGATTAAACACTGAGCATGAATTTTTCATTTTTTCCACACTGTGGGCAGGTTAAGAGGTTATCATACAGTTATTGAACAATAGGTACAAGATACTCTCCCCATAAACCTAAGTCCTTTTCCACCATCATATATGAAGGTCTCAGGGCCCCTCCATCCCATGCCTTTCCCTCCTTCCTTGGAATCTTTTGCGTTGATGCAATACAATGGTGAGTTTTGTGTTTAATCCATGAGGAGTTATGGGGGGATGAAATAAAAAAAAAGAGGTGATGGCAGTCTTATATTAAATGTAAATACGTGTGTGTGTGTGTGTGTGTGTGTGTGTGTGTGAAATATGTGAGAAAAATGGGATTGGGGGGTGGAGAACTTAGAAGTAAGGGGAGATCTATGTGTCTAATAGCTACATATAAATATTACGTATGAAGGGCCAGGCAGTGGCACACCTGGTTATACACTACAGTGTGCAAGGTTGCTGGTTCAAGCCCCCTGGTCCCCACCTGCAGGGGGAAAGCTTCACAAGTGGTGGATCAGGGTTATAGGTGTCTCTCTCCCTCTCTGTCTCCCCTCTCAATTCCTCTCTGACTCTATCCAATAATAAATAAACAAAATAGTTATTTTAAAAACTATGAATGTACATATACACACAGAGACCCACTCATATGAATTGATAGGAAGGTTGGAATCTAACATGTGAAAAAGAGGAGACAGGAATAGGTTCTGGAATGCTAAGTCCAGCTAACTTGGAGAAAAACTATTCCTGTTTGAGGGGTATTGAAATCAGGAGGTAAAGCTAATTGGGAAGAAATGAGATTAAATTATCCTAATACATATAACCTTCAACAAGAAAACAAACAAATAAACAACAATATCAAAGGTTTGAGTCCCATGATGTGAGGCATTTTTACGAAGAGGTTTTGGATCATTAAGGACTGCAAAATAGTTGACGCTGAATCAAGGTTATTGTTTTGCTGAAACTTGATTTAAAACAGGAGTCTAAAGAAATGTCTTTCTGTGGTCTGCTAGTTATTTCAGAAATTGTGAATATATAGGCAATTCTTTTTAAAAAAAATAGTATTCTTATCATTTATTTATATATTTATTCATTCCCTTTAGTTGCCCTTGTTGTTTTATTGTTGAAGTTATTATTGTTGTTATTGATGTCATAATTGTTGGGTAGGACAGAGAGAAATGGAGAGAGGAGGGGAAGACAGAGAGGAGGAGAGAAAGATAGATACCTGCAGACCGCTTGTGAAGTGACTCCCCTGCAGGTATGGAGCCAGGGCTCAAACCAGGATCCTCACGCCGGTCCTTGCACCACCTGTGCTTAACCTGCTGTGCTACCACCAGACTCCCAATTCTTTAAGAATAAACATTTGAGTTATTGGTGATAGGTGTGGTTATTGGTTGATTGATTGATTGATTGCCTCCACTGGGGCAATCAATAGTACTGTTATCGCTGGGGCTCAGTGACAGTACTATGAATCTACTGCTCCTGGTGGCCATTCCCCTCCCCACTATTATATTGGCTAGAACTGAGAAACTGACAGAAGAGGGGAAGCTAAAGAGGGGGAGAAAACAATAGACACCTGCAGACTTGCTTTACTGCTTGTGAAATTGATAGTAGGATCTCTTCTACTGTGAGAGCCTTCATCCCTTCTTTCTCTTAGGGACTTGCTTACCAAGAAGGGGGATAATAGATTTTTACCTAGAAGAATAAAGAACATGGTGGTTCCTCACAGGAATGCCCAAGCCATCTGGGCAGCCATAGATAACTTGTTTGAACCTGCAAGAATGATGTTGCAAAATAAGTGTTTATGTGACCATTTGCATTTTTAAAATACCTGCTCAACTTTACCAGGTCATTTTGCTTCTGTATACCTGCTTTGCTGAGATAAAAGATTGCTATCATAGTTAGAGATTGGAACGTACTGTTTAGGTAAATATTGGGGTAGAATGTGCCCTTTGCTTTGCTCATAATTAGATGTTATGTCCATCTGTTTTCCTTAGTTAAAGATTGAAGTGTACATCCTGCTTGGGTAGCACCCATCCCTTGAGTGTATAAAACAGAGGGTCTCAGAGTTGCCCTGGATTCCTACCCCAGGGAGTGAACCCTCAGTGCTAAATTCCCCTATACGAGTGAGACTCTGTGTGCTTGTGGGAATAAATCTTTACACACCATTACTCTGTTTGTGTTTGTCTTGGTCTGCGGTCTAGCTTGATTAGTGGCTTCCCAACAAAATGTCTCCCCTGCAGGCTGGGAACTGGGACTTCCAAGCCGGATCCTTGTGCAAGCTCTTGTTCTTGGTATTATGTTGCTTAATTATTGGGTGCACTACCTCCTAGCCCCCATCTAATATTTATTTATTGTCGATTAATACGGACAACCACAGTATAGAAATCCATGATTTTACTTGTTCATTGGAATTATAATAATTATGGTGACTACTGGGTAAAGAAAAAACTTAGTAGTATTTTTTTTTCTTTCTTTCTTTTTTATTTTATCAAAGCACTGCTCAGATCTGGTTTATGGTGGTATGGGTGGTGTGGGGAAATGAATTTAGTACTTTGGAGCCTCAGGCTTGAGAGTCTCTTTGCATAATCATTATGCTATCTACCCCCACCCTGGGTGGAGAACCTTAGCTAGATGCTAGAATCCAGAGATCCATCTTGTCTCAGCATTGAGAGAAATTAACTTCAGAAACCAAGGTGCTGATCTCAAGAGATCTGGAGGGACACACAGGGCATCCAGAGAAGAGACAGTGTCAAGTGAGCAACCGTACCCAGAAATCCAACAGCCTTTTGATGGATAGAATCACATATAACATAAAAAAAAAAGAATGAGGGGAATAAGTTAATCAAATGTGGTTCAAAGCACAAGGACCAGGACTGGAGTAAGGATCCTGGTTTGAGTCCCTGGCTCCCCACCTGCAGGGGAGTCACTTCACAAGTGGTGAAGCAGGTCTGCAGGTGTCTCTCTTTCTCTTCCCCTTTCTGTCTTCCCCTCCTCTCTCCATTTCTCTCTGTCCTATCCAACAACATCAATAACAACACAATACAAAAAAGGGTAACAAAAGGGAAAATAAAAATATATAAAAATAAAAAAGGAATTAGGAAGATCAAAGGTTTTGTGTTTTTAAGTGAACATACATCTGGAGAGTAAATGCTAAGGCAGGAATAACAGATAGTTATATATTATATAGAAAAGTCAAAATAAATAACCAAGTTACTATTAAAAAAAATGAGAGGCTAAGTATTCCACCCAACATTCTACAGTTCAATCTTCAACTGTGAAATATTTGAGTATTACCTTTTTGTATGGTCAGGATCCTTGCATGTGCACTTTATTATTTTTATTTTATTTTATTTTTAGGTGAATTTTTAAAAATTGTTATTTATAAAATAGAACTATTGATAAGACCATAGGATAAGAGAAGTACATTTCCACACAGTTCCCACCCCTAAAACTCCATATGCAAACCCCTCACTTGATAGCTTTCCTATTCTTTATCCCTTTGGGAGTATGGACCCACGGTCATTATGGTGTGCAGAAGGTGGAAGGTCTGGCTTCTGTAATTGCTTCCTCACTGAACATGGGCATTGACAGGTCAATCCATACTCCCAGCCTGTCTCTCTCTTTCCCTAGTGGGGCAGGGCTCTGGGGAAACGGGGATTCAGGACACATTAGTGGGGTTGTCTTCCCAGGGAAGTCTGGTTGGCATCATGGTAGCATGTGCATTTTAAACTGCATTCAAAGTGGGGTGATTCCTACTTTCATAGGACTCTTCTTCTCCCTAGTAATTTGCCTTTAGTCATGGCAACATTTTGATTCTACTATGAGGCTATATTTACTATAAGTGTATTAAATTTTTTGAGTTGCATATTGGGGGAAGAAAACCAAAACTGCATTAACAGTGACCTTGGAGTACCAGACATTCATGCATGAGGCATCACTTCGAGCACCTGCATCATACGGGCTGGGGTGCTATTCTGGTGCTGTCTTTATTTCTCTTTCTGTGTGTTAATAAATAAATAACATATTTTAATTTAAAAGAGTTGTGTAATGGGAATATGTAACTGAAATTGCCTTACTGTTATTTATTAAATTACTACATCATGACTTGTAATAGCAGTTGAACAATTACACTACCAATCTTACTGAGCCACCCATCAATCCCAAAGCGTACTAAATCTCCTGTTTATTTTATAAAGGAGAGTACACAGGAGAACAGATGTGACAAAGAATATTGGAACTAGAGTGAAACCATGCTTCTTATGTAATATATTTTATTAGATGTCAGTGATCATTGTTTTAGAGATTAATAGCAATCTCCTGGTTTAAATTACAGTGCATTTCATTACTGATAGTGATCAAATGATGTCAAATCGTAAAAGCTACAGCACTCTAAATCATGTTTAATAAACTGGGGCATATGTTTTGATAAAGAACAAAGAGAAACCTAGATAAATCATGAATCTCCTAATTATTGTCTGACGTGGGAATAAAATGCTAAGCAAGATGATCAGGACCTATGTTTTTAATTAAAAGCCATTGATAAAAATCACTTGGTAATCAAATTTAATTCCAAATTGTGAAATAGGGACAAAAGGACGTTGGTTCATGAAGGATAGGATACAAAAGTGACATTTTAAATGCCTTGAGTGTTTAATAATTTATAGCATATCATTAGGGTGTATTTTTTTTTCTTTTTCTAGAAAATTTGGAGAATATCCCAGATGTTACAAAATTAATTCTAAGACCACTCTGTACTAAGAATGAATTCCAATGACATCTATATTTTATAGGGTGAGATCTTATTACAGAATAGTTAAATAGAGTGTCTGATTTTTTTCCAGATTCTCAGAAAAATATTCAATGTTTGCGGTAAAGTTTTTATTTCTAGTCACAGTACAGAAGATGTGGTGTGTGTGAGTGTGTGTGTGTGTTTGTGTGTTTGTGTGTGTGTGTGATTGATAGAGAGAGAGAAAAAATGAGAGGGAAGGGAAATATATGCATACATATATATGTATATGTATGTGTAAGTGTGTGTATGTGTATATGTATGTGTATGGAAAGAGAGACTGAGAGAAATGGACCACTCTTGAAGCTTACCCCTGTAGATGAGGATCTGGGATTTGAACTCATGCCCTTGTGCATTGTAATGTGTGTGCTCAATCAGGTTTGCCAACACTTGGCCCCAGAAGATGTGTTATAAATGGGAAATGAAAAGACTGTTTTTTATTGTTGTAGTTATCATTGTTGTTGTTATTGATGTCATCATTGTTAGACAGGACAGAGAGAAATGGAGAGAGGAGGGGAAGACAGAGAGGAGGAGAGAAAGATAGACACCTGCAGACCTGCTTCATGGGCTGTGAAGTGACTCCCCTGCAGGTGGGGAGCTGGGGGGCTCAAACCAGTTTCCTTAAGCCAGTCCTGTGCTTTGATCCATGTGTTTGATCACTGTGCTATAGCCCGACTCCCAAGACTCTTGTTTTTTATCTGAAGATAAGCAACTGCATAGCTTGACAACAACGATTGAGCAGAAATTTCTTCTTAATTTGGTATTGTTTTTGTTTCCATTTTTTCCGGTTATTTTTAAGGTGAGAGGGAGTTTGTGAGAAAGAAAAGGAGAAACTCCAAGGTACCACTTCACCATCCAGGGGACTTCCTTTGGTGTCCTAGTGT
Source organism: Erinaceus europaeus (assembly GCF_950295315.1). NCBI lineage: Eukaryota > Metazoa > Chordata > Mammalia > Eulipotyphla > Erinaceidae > Erinaceus > Erinaceus europaeus. The sequence continues at coordinate 20,456,903 of NC_080163.1, read as the reverse complement.
TACATTGTGGTGTCAGTGCTTACACTAGGAGCCTTGTTAAAGTGCGCCACATGGCTGTGATGGTTCCCTTGCTCTCTGTATCTTTTTCCCTCTCCGCCTGCCTCTCACCTTATATCCAGGAAAGGAAAAAACAAACAAACAAAAATGAGTCCATCTCTCAGAGTACTGGAAATCATGCAGGTGCAAAACCATAGTAAAAACCCTGGATGGAAATGATTAGAATAAGAAAACACTTTTCTCTATCCCACTAGGAAAATATGGAAACAGGCTAGGGGTATGTATTGACCGGCCTAACACCCATGTTTAGTGGAGAGGCAATTGCAGAAGCCTTCTTTACTCCAAAAACAATTTTGATCCATACTCCCAGTAGGGGAGAAGTGATAGAAGGAAGAGAAAAGGAGGGCTCTGAACTTCAGTCAAGACCTAGAGAGAGAGGAAGAAAAAATGGAGGGACATTAGAATGTAGTAATAGGGTCATGTGTGTCTTGGAGGAGGATAGAGGACATGAACTGGAAGCAAAAGGAGGCAATATGGACAGACAGTTGTAGAGATGATAGTTTACCCATGTCTGCCACCTTAGGAGAACTCTGCTGTTGTGAATGGTATGGAATTATACCCCTCTTGACATGTAATTTTGTAAATCAATATGATATAACTAATCAAATTATTAAAAAATAAAACACTCTCCAAGTTTACTATAAAATATATGTGATTTCTGTGGAGGGGTTTCAGTTGTAGAAGGATGGTGATAACGAGACAGGCAATCTTGTGTCTGACTGCACTGGCCAGTCTCACTTTGGTGCTTCACTGTTGATTCAACCTTCATGTCGGTTGTAGTAATGAAAAAGATTAGCCAGTGATCCAGTGGATAGGGAAGTCAAGAGACAAGTGAAGCTCACAAAGAGATATTGACTAACCTTGGGTGGAGACTGCATATTTCACGTTACAACCAGAAAAGCAATCACTCTTTCAATCTGTAAACAACTTGAATGGTTCTGTTTGGCTTTAACAAATGTGGCAGGCATGGAGTGTGCTCAGATTATATTCAGCCTCTTGAAATTTTCCTAGAGAGTAATTTGGGTGAGCATCAAATTAAGTGCAGCTTCATTAATAATAGCAGCAGCCACTGCGATCTCTAGGGTAATGCTACCATTATTCCCCATTTGAAAATATTTTTAGCAAATATGGAGATAATTGCTCTCTTAAAACAAGCCATCGTATCATTGGAACAGTAGAGAGCAATGCTTTCACTTTTCTCCAGCCCAGATTCATATTATTTAAGTGAAGACAATGTGAAGAGTGACATCATTGATTAGGAAAATAATTAACTAACACTTGGATACAAACGACCTCTGTAAAGAATGCAGAATGACATGAAGCCAATAAAGCACTTTGTGCACTTTTTTTCATTCCCTTCTTTCCAAGAATGTAGTTGCTTTGTGGAACCCATAGCCAAAACATTGTCAGAATAAATATGTGTTATTTGGAAATGTATCTGATGTGATGTGTGTGTGTATGTGTGTGTGTATGTTCAAACTTAATCTCTTTTCTAATTTCCTAGCCTGTGTTCTATAGTTTAAAACTACTAGTAACACGGAGGTCAATAACACTTTACTGCTCAAGCTTGTTTCAATCAAAAATCTAGATTTGAAGAAATTTATGATGCTACCGGTGATGTTTGTATAGTTTCTTCCCAAATATTATCCTTTGATCTTTGGGATAGTGAGTAAATTGCTGTATGCTTCACATTGGTTTGGTCTTGCTCTCCCCTCACCAGGTGAATTGGTTTGGCCCTTGCTAGTTTTGCAGGCCCTCTTTCTCCCCGCCCCCTATGCTAAGTAGTTTGGGAGTTTTGGCGGAATGGCGGGAGGAGAAGTATGTAGGAGAGATCTATGTGGCGATTAGTTTGGGTTAGTTTATGAATCGGTGTTCGTGAATAAAGAAATACATCTTCCCTGCATGTGTCCGTGAGTCTCTGTCTGCCACCGTGAAGCTAGCCCGACCTGTTGGAGCCCCGAACATTAACAACAGTAAATCATCTTATACTACATGTCCCTAAAAATCTATTAATTTGGGTGGAGGGTAGATAGCATAATGGTTATGCAAACAGACTTTTCATGCCCGAGGCTCCAAAGTCCCAGGTTCAATCCTCCACACCACCATAAGCCAGAGCTGAACAGTGCTCTAGGTAAAAAAAAATAAAAAAAAAAAACTATTAATTTTACTCTTTTTTTTGTCCAGAATACCACTCAACTCTGGCATGCAGTAATAGGGATTGAATATGGGACCTCTGACATGCGCATTCTCTGTGCTTCTCAGATGCTACTAATCTTGTCCTCTTTCACCCTGTAACATCTTTCACAACTTTTCTAATTCACCATAGAAAGAAGTGCCTAGATACAGTGTTTTGCCTGGGGACACAATTAGTTTTGCTAAAGTTTGTTTTGAAATGAGAAATAATTATGTTATGGGAAAAGTGTGTGTGAGTTGCATCTAATAACCACCAAATGCCATATCAACTTCTGGTCACTTCTCCAATCTTAATTTTTTTCATAGCTTTTGGAAATTGTGTGGAGCCAATTTTAGAAGAGGAGGAGAAGGTTACTTATATTTAATATTGACTTTCATTTAATAAGTAATTTATATCATGAAGCATTTGAAGTAAATCACTTATATGAAAAATGTCGTTGATGAAGTAGATATAAGAGAAACAGAATAACTTTATTTCTATGACAGTAGTAGCTATCGTGTACATAGTTTTATGAACAAGAAAATCACCACAGTATAAGTTTAGTATATTACACAGTAATGCTCTTGCATGACCAATGCAGCATTGTCTCTGAAATGTTTGCACACATGTCATATTTGTATGCATAATCACATATACACAAATTGAAATGAATAATCATTTCAAAGTTCCTTTCAGTAGTTCTACTTGAGACATGAAAGAATGTGTTAACTGAAGAGATGCTAAGAAAGAAAGTAGGTGACTAAAAAAAGTGATAGGAAATAAAGAAAAAGTTTAGGTATTTTTTTTTCTTTTCTTCAGAGCCTGAGTCTCATGTGTGTGCAATTTCAATACTCCAGGTAACTTTTTCCACCCATTTGTTCATTCATTCATCATTCATTCATTCATTCATCCATTCATTCATAGTGCCTGAGAGAGATTTACAATACCAGAGTTTCCTCCTGCGCCATGACTTCTCCTGTGTGGCTGGACCCTGGGTCTTCAACATGACAAGGCGCATGATATCTCTTGGCCCCAAGGTTAAGGAACCTTAATATCTTATAAATGGTTTTATGAGAAGTGGTTCAGTTCTACTAAAGGCTCACTACATTAGTGAATGAACTTCTTCGATTCTAGTGTCTAGACAAACCCTTCTCTGATATCTAGATCTTTGCTTTCCTTCATTAGAATTTTACTATATAAATGCATATTCTCTCTGCACTGATTTATCTTTGAGGATTTCTTTTTTGGGGTGCTGTTATAAATTTTAAGTTTTATATTTCAGTTCAGTTTTTCATTACTGGTAGAGTCATACAAAAGTGATTAACTTTTTGCCCTTGTCTTGGGTTTGATTTTTCTTTCTCATTTCTCCCTTCATAAATAATAATGTCATTTGTAAACTTAAGTGACTATTCTTCCTTTCTTTACTCCCACTCTGTATACATCTTTCTTCCATTCCTTGTCATAGTGGACTATGGACAAACTAAAAGTGGTAAAAGATAGTTTATACTAGATTTTTAATGGTTCTTTCAATTTTCTGTTGAACCCATTTTTGCTAGTATTTTGTCAAATAATTTTACATCAGATGTTCATAAGGCATGTTGGGCTATAATTTCCTTCCTTCCTTCCTCCTTCCCTTCCTTCCTTTCTTTCTTTCTTTCTTTCTTTCTTTCTTTCTTTCTTTCTTTCTTTCTTTCATCCTTCCTTCCTTCCTTCCTTCCTTTCTCTCTCTCTTTCTTTCTTTCTCTCTTTCTTTTTCTCTATTATTTTATTCTGTATTCCTTTCTTTCTTTATTCCTATTTCTTCTTTTCTACAACCACAACTATCACTGGGGCTCTGTGTAGGCACAACAAATCTATGGCTCTTAGAGACCATACCCCCCCCCCCCACGCTCATTTTTTCCTTTCAATTTTATTTTTATTTCAGAGGACAGGGAGAAGTTGAAAGGGGAGAGAAGATTGTGAGGGAGAGAGAAATATAAACACCTGCATACCTTCTTCACTGCTCCTGCAGCATCCTCCCTGCAGGTGAGGATTGGGGGCTCCAACCTGGGTCCTTGTGCATGGTAATATGTACAACTTAACTGGATGTGCCAGTACCCCATCCCAGATAAAATTTTCTTATAGTGTTTTTATATGACTTTGGAATCAGAGTAATGTGGCCTTATGGAATGGATTAAGCAGTGTTTCATCTTCAGTATTTTTCCACTTCATTAAAAAAATCATATTATTGTGGGCTTAATGTTTTACAATACAGATGTTGACTCAGTAGTACAATTTCTTATCTCCCTATGTCTGCAAAACACTCAACCCCAGACCCATTTCCACCATTATGCACCTTGACCCAACACCTTCTCCATTCTTCTACACTCTTCTACCCCCTCATCTCCCAGCATCCTTTGTTCTGGAGAAATACACCACAAATAGACCAAATGTCCCTTTAGTTTTTTTGCTTTTTGTCCTTATTTTTTAAGTTCCACCTATAAGTGAGATAGTTTGATATTTGTCTTTTTTTTTCTTTGCTTATTCCACTTGACATAATTTCTTCAAGTTTGATCCAAGATGAGGCAAAGGAGACAGATAACTTCATATTTTGGAAGAGTTTTAGGAAAATTGACGACAGTTATTATTTTTTATCCTTTAATATGATTTTCCTAAAGAAATAAAGATGATTATCTCAGGTATAATCACAGCTCCCAAGAATATGTATTACAGGATACACAGGTGAAGTCATCTCAGAATTTTTTAAATATATATATTTTAAATTTTTATTATAATCTTTATTTATTTATTGGCTAGAGACAGCCAGAAATCAAGAGAGGAGGGATGATAGAGAAGGAAAGAGATAGAAAGACACCTGTAGCACTGCTTCACCACTCACAGAACTTTCCCCTGCATGTGGGGACCGGGCTCTCGAACCCAGGTCCATGTGCATTGTAACATGTGCACTCAACCAGATGTGTCACCACCGAGCCCCTCTCAGAACTTTTCTTTGTCAGGAGACATTTGCTTACATGTTTAATTTCCTTACTAGTCGTAGGTCTATTCAGATTTAATCTTGATAGGTTTTATGTTACTGGAATTTTTCAAATTTGTCCAGGTTTTTCAATTTGTTTGGAATGAGATCATTATATATGCCATCAGGGTTATTGCTGAGTCTCTATATCTGTTAGACTCCATTGCTTCTAGATGCTGTTTTATTTATTTATTTATTTATTTATTTATTTATTTATTTATTTATCCTATAATTAGAAAGAGAGAGAGAAGAAAGATCTCATAGCACTATTCCATGGCTTATAACCCCCCCCACCCTTGCAGGTTCCCAGATGGTAGGCTGAGACTGAACACAGATCCTTGCTCATGGTGAAGTGTCTATTATTCTGGGTGAAGCATCTGCCACCTCCCTGCCATAATTCTTTTTTTTTAATTTCAGTAGGATCAGCTATAATGATTTCACAGTCATATTTTAATAAACATCTTAATGATTTCATTATCTTTATTTACTGGACAGAGACAGCCATACATCAGGAGAGAAGGAGGAGATAGAGAAGGCGCGAGACAGACAGACATCTGCAGTACTGCTTTATCACTTGGAAAGCTTTCCCCTCCTGGTGGGCAACAGCATCTCAAACCCTGGTTCCTGTGCAATGTAACATGTATGTTCATTGGAACAGGTGCAGTGACACCCAGCCCTGTAATATCTGGTTTTTAGTAACATGTGATCTGCATTGATATTTATTAAAGTAATATTGCTCTTTTTTAATTCCTAATTTTAATACATTGTACTTTGCACAATTTGCCCTGAATGTATAGTATATGTATGTGTATGTGTATATGTATATATTAGTGAATACATAGAACTTTGATGTGCATACAAACTGTTAAAGTGAAATTTAAAAAAATAAGTATATTGGGCTGGTGAAATAGCACATCTGGATAATACACTACTTTTTAATGTTCATGAGGTAGGTTCAAGCCCAGCCCCCATCACACTGATTGAAGCTTCAGTGCTACCGGTTATTTCACTTTCTCATTTTCTATCATTATATAACAAATATATTGTCTAAAATTGACTTATTTATTTTAATGGTCTAAGTAGTGGAGCACCTCCTTGAACAGACATAATCTGTAAGGATCCAGGTTCAAGCCCCCAGTCTCTTCCTGGAGGGGGGGAAGTTTCACAAGCAGTGAATCTATGTTGCAGGTATCTCTCTTTCTCTCTCCTTCTCTATCTCCCCCTTCTTAATTTATCTCTGCCTTACCAAGTTAATAAATACATATTTTTGAACTGATTTATTGTAGTATTTAAGAATTACAAAACTTGCTGTTTATGTTAACTCTTTGATCTGGCATGTATATTAGTTTTTGATACATTTAATTTTTGGTTTTATTATTATGCTTATGGCCATTATACTTTATTTACATATATTATTCATTAAATATATAACATATATAATATTTATTATACTTTATTTACATATATTATGTATTACATATATAACACATATAATATTTATTATATATGTTTTGTTTATTATTCATATTTGTATTTGTTTTATTGTTATTATATGTTATTATGTAATTTTTATTATGTTAACATCATAAGTATGTTCTGATAAATTCAGATAGTATCATCATTCTAGAAGTTTCCTTCCTAGTCCTTACATTATTGCTTATGTAAACTCTTTTTTAAAATTTTTGTTTATATTTATTTATTTTACCTTTTGTTGCCCTTGTTTTTGATTGTTGTTGTAGTTATTATTGTTGTTGTCATTGATGTCATTGTTGTTGGATAGGACAGAGAGAAATGGAGAGAGGAGGGGAAGACAAAAAGGAGGAAAGAAAGACACCTGCAGACCTGCTTCACTGCCTGTGAAGTGACTCCCCTGCAGGTGGGGAGCTGGGGGCTCAAACCACGATTCTTACTGGTCCTTGCACTACCGCCTGACTCTTTCTTTATGGAAACTCTTGTGACATCAAACAAATTTTATTAATTTTCTCATTTTGACATGTGGATAGAGCACACACAGTACTTAGTTCATGGAGTCGGAGTCCAACCTTGGGATACCACAGCTTCATGAGCTGTGAGACAGTGCTACAGAGTCTCTCCTCCTCTCTGCATATCTTTCTTCCTCATTCTAGTTCTCTCTCTCTCTCTCATTTCTTTCTTTCTCTGTCTCTCATTTTCTACCTAGTAGGGAAGATTAATAAATAAAATTTAGTGGTAGTAGTGGAGTCATACATTCACTGAGCTCAATTTCTAACTCTGGTGCCAATAAACACATAAAAATATTCAGTTGGCAGTTTTTTGTTTCTACCAATCTGGTGTATCCGTAGGAGTTTGGGACATACATTTCTGCTGACTGTCCTTACATAATCCTGAAATTTGATTATATTAATTTTCTTAAATTGGTGTGGTTTATTATTAACATGATCACATACACCTTCTAATTTTTTAATGTTTAATTATTATTTATTTGATAGAAACAGTTCGAAATTGAGAGGGAAAGGGGAGATGGAGAGGAAGAGAGACAGAGAGACATCAGTAACACTTGCCATGTTTTCCCCATACAGCTGGGGACTGGGGACTTGAACCCAGGTTCTTGTGCATTGGTAATATGTGTGCTCAATCAGTTGAGCTGACACCAGGCTCCCACATATGCTTTCTTAAACTTGCTGCTTCTCAACATAACTGTTCTCTGTACATTGCTATAATTATAACACCTTTTACTTGAAAAAATATAGTTGGCGTTTGTCTTCTTTGTAAATTTATACTATTATAATTTCCTTTTTTATGCAGCACTGAAGAATGAGCTTGGCTTCAGGCTTGTGTCATACCACTACGAAATCTCCTCAAGTTACTTTTTTAACTTTCTATTTTTGAGAGAGAGGGAGAGGGAGAGGGAGAGGGAGAGGGAGAGGGAGAGGGAGAGGGAGAGGGAGAGGGAGAGGGAGAGGGAGAGGGAGAGGGAGAGGGAGAGGGAGAGAGAGAGAGAGAAAACACACCAAAGCATTGCTTCACCATCCATGGAGCTTCTTCCAGGAAACCCATGGTGCCCCAATGTGGTGACAGGTTTCAAACCCAGGGTCTCACACTCTACTGGATGAGCTGTCTTTCATTCCCACATTGCCTCTTTAAGCAGTGCATTTCATTCATTAAATGGTAATGCCACTACCGTTATAGTCACACTTAAGGTAACCATTTTGTTGTGTTCCTTTTGTTAACTCCTTGATTTTTATTTCTTTATTTTTCTATCCCTACATATATCTTTTTTATCTTTTTTGCTTTCATTAATACATTTTATCTGAAGTCAGAAAATGGATTTAGGGGCTTATTCATGAGCAATGCTGTTAAGTAGTTGTCTGGCCCATATTTTTGTCCTGTGCCCACTCTGAAGAATAAACATGCTGCACTTTATCTAATGATTGGTGATTGAAATTCAATAGGTAATTGAGTAAAGGGCGTCATCCCAGGTATTAAAATACTTACAATGCATGGTACACATTTCTGTAGTCTATCACCCAATGCCAAACCTTCTACTTGTCCCCCTTCCTCTTTTATGGACCCTTACAATTACATTGTGCCTACCCAGATAACCCAAGGTTGATCTCCCTATTTTTAGATAGTCTAGTTAGCAACCATAAGTGCATCTGTGATCTAATTTACCCTCTAACATATAGCAGATATTTAATCAAAGTTTGTAAAGATTAGGACACAGACATCATAGTAGGATCCATTATCCTACAAAAGCAGGATATGTCATCAATATGTTTGTATAGGCTCATACTTCTCTATATGTTGAATTTGTATTCAGTGTGGATATTAAGAGTGAGTATGGGACTGTGAACACCTGAGTGAGGATTATCCAGAACATAATCTTCTTTTTCATTTTGATTGAGATTTGATAAGGTTGTTGGACTGGTTATATTGTTCATAAAATATGGACTAGGGCCTGAAAAGGGCTGCAACTAGTTAAGCACACATGTCACCATGCACAAGGATCTGGATTTGAGTTCCCAGTCCCCACCTGCAGGGGGACTTCAAGATCAGTGAAGCATGGTCTGTAGTAGTTTGTCTATATTTCTCTACTCTTCTCTATCTCTCATCCCCTCTAGATTTCTCTCTGTCTTGTCAAAAAAAAATAGGAGAGAGAGAAAAAAAAGAAAAAAACAAGGCTGCCTGGAGTAGTGGATTTGTATTGCAGGCACCGAACCCCAAAATAAAACAAAAACAACAACAAAAAAAAAAACAACTCCAAATAAACATGCACCATATCAAAGATTCACCCAGGACTGTCTTGGGTAACAGAATGGAGGGCGTTATGCTCATAAAGAAAAGGCACACATGATTGAAGAATTGAGAGTCACATTAAATTTGAACTACTGAATAGATTTTTCCTGTGTAGTTAAACAGAAGTATGGGGCTTAAGAGAGAGGACTTTACACTGAAGACAACACTTTATGAATGTTTAAATAAGGTTAATCTTCTTAGGAGTGTATACCTATTAAAACAAAAAGAATATTTGACCTAGAATTTTAGTAGTGACCATTAAAGGGGATTCCTCTGCCAAGAAAATTTAGAAAGAGTAACTATACAGGTAGGACAGGGATACCATGTGAGTACGGTATCTTGAAAGCTAAGGAAGGAGAATCTCTCTGAAAATGTAGACATAAGAAGTATGAAGTAATAAAGAAAGCACTTTTAGTGAAGACCTGGAAATATACTAAACAATTTAGCTGCAAGAAGATCGCATTGGCTGTGTCTTAGTGAAAATATTGACTATACTTGAGTGTGTCCGGCAGAAAGAAGGCTCTATCTGGGTATATCTAACTGTGGCATAATGGGATGAGAGAATATAGGGGACGTTTGATCACTTGTCATATCCTGGCAAAAGTCATCAGAAGAACATGTGTTGGGTGCAGGGTAAGCAATAAATGGGATGTAAACTTCTAGAGTAGAAGGAAAGATAGTAACAGCAAGGAATTATACTCAGAGAGTTATATTCTTTGAAACCAGAGTATAAAGGGAATAATGGGACAAAATGTGGTTATATATATATATATATATATATATATATATATATATATATAATTTTTTATTTATAAAAAGGAAACATTGATAAAATCATAGGATAAAAGGGGTATAATTTCGCACAATTCCCCCCACCAGAACTCTGTATCCCATTCTTCCCCTGATAGCTTTCTTATTCTTTAACCCTCTGGGAGTATGGATCCAAGGTCATTGCGGGATGCCAAAAGTGGGAGGTCTGGCTTCTGTAATTGCTTCCCCACTGAACATGGGTGTTGACAGGTCAATCCATACTCCCAGCTTGTCTCTCTCTTTCCCTAGTAGGGAAGGGCTCTGGAGAAGCAGAGCTCCAGGACACATTGCTGGGGTTGTCTGTCCAGGGAAGTATGGTTGGCATCATGCTAGCATCTGGAACCTGGTGGTTGACAAGAGAGTTAACATACAAAGCCAAACAAATTGTTGACCAATCATGGATGGTCTTTGGTCAAGGGTATACAAGTAGCTGTGCTCCTCTGCTAGAACCTCTAAAAAAGCTCTCAAGGTGGTCACATATTTTTCTCTGTTAGTATATAATGTAGAAAAACTCTTGTTTGCCTATATCTCTCTTAACATATTTTCTTTCTCAGTAAGACTTTGATTGAAAGGTGAAGGTGAAGAGTTGGACAGATATTTTTGAATTAGCTACCACACTAAGAGTGGAACAAGTTTTTTTTTTTTTTTTTTCAATTCCTATCTGTCTAGAAAATAAACTTTTGCAGCTTCGCTTTTATTTCCCTTGAGGTTTCAGTATACTCTGCCAATTGAATTCATAAAGGTATTATGGTGATCAGACTTCTATGTCAGCTCCTAGTGGTCCCTACTATCTTCTAGCCATACCTTATGTAATCCTCTCAAGTGGACTGTGGCCTGGAGGTTGTAGCATCCTTATAATCATTAGAAGAGGCACACAGAAGTGATGGAATGTCACTTCTAGTATTGATCTGTAAAAGATTATGACTTCTCTTTTGAAAATACTTTCTCTCTCTCTCTCTCTCATTGTCTTAAAACCAGCTGTCATGTTATGGAATGCTGGAATGCACTTTGGAAGGATACAGGTGACAAGGAATCAAGATGAGGCGGGGCTCTGGGAATAGATGACTGGAAATTGAGGTCCTCTGTACAACAGTCATGAGGAAAATAATCTTAGAATAAGCAGATGCTTTAGTGTGGACATAGATCTTCTTCCAGTCAATCCTTAATTGATAAAAGCTCTAGAAAGGTCTTTGACTAGGGCCTTTGAGAAAAGAATGTGATAATAGGGCCTCAGAAATGCATAGCAGTACACCAGACTTGCTTGCCTGAGTCCCCAGTGGTCTTAAGTTCAATTCCCAGCATCACTGTATGTCAGAGCTGAATGGTACTCTAGTGTTCTTTACTCTATCTCTCATGAAAATCAACACTGGTAGTATAAAAACAATACAGGTGTGGTGATTTTGAAAATCAGAATTATTTAGTGGAATTTATAGCAAAAGCAAGGGTAAAGATAGTGAAATCATGGAGATAAAATTCATAATAAAAAATCTTGGCATGTAAAATCTAGTGAACTTGTCTTTTAAGGAATGAATCAGTCTCTCAAGTGCACAGATCCATCTTATTCCTCAACTATAGTGTTAGGTATCTAAATCAAATGGAACAATACCTTCTAATTTTCAAGCAAAATTAGTTTTGAACCTAAACTTGTACATACAGATAAATTATGATGTAGTTATGTGAAGACTCACTTGAATCTCTTCCAGATCTCTAGGGAATCCAAAAACATACCCATACACCATTCCTAAAGAAGTCACTTAGGATCTATTTTAGTAAAACAAAGGCAAAATTCAAGAGGGGTACCTATGATTTGCATGAAATTGTGGCACTGAATCAAGAGTATAGGACAGTAATTTTGTGGTGAAGGCAATGAATGGATCTAGAGAGTGACTAGTTTAAATTCAAACCAGGAATCTGAGAGTTGTTAAACAAAAAAGTTTGCAGAGACCAAGGATAAAATGCTATCATAAATAGGAAGACCTGATGTAGTGAACAAGTATAGTTATCCTGGGAGCAAGTAAAAAGAGAGAGAAAAACTCTGGAGGTGCATGAGGTATGGATAGGCACGGAGGGGAATTGCCTGGGTAAATTATATATATATATTTATATATATAATATATATTTATATATTTATTTTCCCTTTTGTTGCCCTTATTGTTTTTATTGTTGTTGTAGTTATTAATGTCGTCATTGTTAGATAGAACAGAGAGAACTAGAGAAAGTAGAAGAAGATGGGGGGGAGAAAGATACACACCTGAAGACTGCTTCACCGCCTGCTGTGAAGTGATTCCCCTGCAGGTAGGGAGCCAGGGGCTCAACCTGGGGTCCTTACGCTGGTCTTCACACTTTGCGTGCCTAGGTAAAATTTGTATGGATGCCTCACAGCTTGGGCTAAAGATTAGGATCAACAAAAAAGTTATAAAATCTCTAATGGTCAGTCATCACCCAAGAACAAACATTTCAGTAACCTGTTGCTAAGACAACTGCGGGAATCACTCAGCTGACAGAATGCAGGACTTGTGTTGCTGAAGTTCCAGGTTCGAGTCTAGGAGTTCTGTGTACTAGAAAGGTGGTCTGGCTTCTCTTTCACTCACTGTTATGTAATTTAAATAATAAGAAATAAATTTTCAGAGAAGGCATCTCAGTGAGTAGAGCACATTCCTTGCCATACCTGCTAGTCCAGTTTCAAATCCTGGCATCACATAGAAGGTACTGTGGCACTGGGGGAAATGGTATTGTGTTCTATCTCTCTCTCACACACACACACACACACACACACACACACACACACACACATGACAGAGTGAGAAAGAGAGGAAGAAACAGAAGACAGAAGAGAGGGAATGGCATAAGCAATGCCGGCTATAGAACTTGAGACCTATGACACACAAATCTGACGCTCTGTCCTCTGGACAGTCACAAAATGGTAGGTGTTTTGACTTTGATTCTAGCTAACAGATTCTAACACATAGCAATGGAAACCTCACTTTCCTGTGCTGTGTGTGTGTGTGTGTGTGTGTGTGTGTGGTGTGTGTGTGTGTGTGTGTGTGTGTGTGTACTTAAAGAAGGTAAGAATTAATTCTGTTTTCACTCAAAATTAACTTATAAATAAGATTGTAACAAATATTATATTTTAGGTAGTCTTACTCATCACTGTCAGGGGTTTATATATTTTAATATCTTATTTAGGATGTCTTCATAAAACACAAACATAATTCTTTATGATTTCATGTGTTTGGAACCACTATAAATTAAGAATAGCACTATCCCCTCACTTGGATCAAATATAAACTTTCTAAAAAAGCCATGCGCACACACCAGCCACTTAGAAAACAGATAACCTCTGTCATTCTTGCTCTTATTCTCTCCTTAATTTCTTTCCATTGCACAAAT